>NW_027512385.1:300000-534164 GCF_048772815.1 Callospermophilus lateralis | reverse complement strand
AGAACAATCCCTTGACATTATCTTCGCCCCAAGTAAGACACAATTAGAGGAAAAGAGATAGAAAATATGTGAATACATATCTGAAATGGAATTTGATCAGGAGTTCACAACCATGGAGGTGGTAGAGGAGTTTTCAAAAGTAAGGGACAGGGTAAGCACTCCACAATCACAGAGCTCTGCTGGCCTAAAGACTTCTTGAGAAACTGCCTCTGAGTTTGGGCACTTGAAATATATGTTGTTTTCAGGAGCTTTTGCTTCCTTCTAGTGAGACGATCAAAGCTGGGTCAGCATCTATGTGACCTGGAGGACATAAATTGTAATATTCCAATGAACATGAGGGAGCAGTGCTGAATTCTCTCTTTGTAGGTATACTATGGCCACTTGGGGCTAAGTGTGTCCCCGCGTGGATTGTATATTCATTTGTTCCTCTTCCACTCTTCATTGTGTTTCTTGCTGCTGCACTGCGACTTTGGTATTTGCTTCACGAAATACATGGAGTTCAACTGGGACACAGTGGTCTAAGTGTCTGCCCGTGTGGACTGTGAAGCCATTTAGTAATCCTCCACTTTTCCTGGTGTTTCTTGCTGCTGCACTGCGAGTTTTGTATTTGCTTCATGAAATACAAGGAGTTCAACTGGGACACAGTGCTGGAGGGAGTTCTATCACATGTGGTGGCTCACACATGAGCATTCATGAAACCGGCCTCTATATCACATAGCTTGCTCCCTTGACCATAGCAACCTGATTCTGTAAATTACCCTAAAACCTCTCCATATAACAAGATGTGTTTACTTATAATGGTCTCCTGGCTGCACCATGTCCGTCTCATGACATTTGGAATCCAAAGGCAGATCCACATGGCCCCATCACAGATGTTTTATCACACACCTGCCTACCGCTGCTCTAGGCCCTCTACTCATCAGGCTCCAAATTACTGGCATCTCGGTTCTACACCATTTTCATTAAACCCAATCAATCAAGGCACTGTCTGGTACACTCATGATCAGAAATAGGACATCCAAAGGTTCTGTATGCCACCTGTTCATGGGAATTTCAAAAATTTAAACTATTTATCTAGCCATTTATCAAGGATGAAGTTGGAGGCACAGTGGATTTCAATTCATGCAGGAACCATTAAATGGTGAGTATGATCATTTCAATGAAAACTCTGGAGAACTCTCACAGGCAAGGCTTCCCAAAGAGTGTCCAAAAGGTCACCTGAAGCCAGGCTCATTGAGGTCTACAATTGAGATCCATGAGTGTTTTGATCTCAACTATGGCTGCCAAGTCTTTCAGAATAAAATCTTGTGGTATCCTGACTGAGATTCCCAGTGCTCTGTGGAAAGCTACCCTGGGCCTACATCTCAGGTTCCAAGGGCGACTCTCATGCATGGCCTCCTCAAATCCCAACACAACTCATGGCAATACTTCACTAAGCTCAGTTCCAGGACACAGTGTCTAAAAGGAGTCACACCAGAGTTCAGGCCCAGGAGGACCCAGTAATCTCTTCCAGCTACCACACATATGACCACAATTTAAATCAAAACACTCCCACATGGGCCTCATCTTCTTCTACACAGACACGCATCATAACCTCTGGCTGGAAGTTTCCATGAGGGGTGCAGCCCAAGACAGTGTCCAAAATAAGCTCCATTGCCCCTCATTTGCCAAAAGTCAGGGTGGCCTAAACACCCTTCCTTTGAACCAGGAGTTATCGAATAAGCCTGCCTTTAATACTGCTCTGCTTCTCCAATTTGAGGCCTAATGACTGTCAGGTGTAGATTTTCTATGTGATTTGGAGTCATGAGAAAACCCAAGCACCTATGGGCTATCCACTGTAGGGCTTTGAAGAACTCATTTGACCCAAATGATCCCTATTCTCACTTGACGGAAGTCAGGAACTGAAAAGGTCGGGCGAACTTCGGAGGAAAAGACCACCAAGAGACTGTCTCATGCCACAGCAAAGGGTTTATTGGGGGTCCAGCATGCTGAGGCTCAGAGCTCACTTCAGAGGAGCAAAGAACAAAGAGCCCCGAGAACAACTTGAGCAGAGTTTATATACATTCTTTAGAGAGGGCAGGGACTTTACATACATCATAGCCTCCTTTAGAAAATCATCATATACCGCGGGAAAATCAAATAATAACTCTAAAACATGATTAGCACATTCATTGGTGGGAACAGGTTGGGCAGCGGGTGATTGGTCAGCCGTGAGAAGGAGTATACATTTAAACTGATTGGTTGAAGCACTGAGATGTATACGTGCAAATCTGCATGGTTTCTGGGAAGGGGTGGTTAAGTAACGAGGTGGTCAGGGAAGATTTCAACACACATCTAATGGGAAGATCCGGGAATTGTCTTAAGTGCCACAGGAATTTCAGGTTCTGAGTGCAGCTTGGAAAATGTACAAAACCTGGTTCTTTACGTTTCAATTTCAATTTCTTTTATTCTTTCATTTCCCACCCCTTTTTCTGACTCCTTTTAATCTTAAAAGTAATGAATCAAAATTATTGTGGGGTTTCACATTCTATTCCTACCAGTGCAGCATATTTCTGTCTGATTATCATGAGTTTCACCTGCCTAATCTGAGCCTGGAGAAAGGAAACTATGTGGTTAGGCAAACAAGGTCCCACAGTTAGCAACACCATAAGGATGATCAGGGGTCCAGCTAAGTCTGATATTAGTGTAGTTACCAGGGGTACTCGGTTAACCATGACTCAAAGCACCCTTGTTGAATCTCCCATTCTCTCTGGCGCTCTTCAAGGTATTTTCTTAATTTACTCATGAATTATTTTGCAACTCCAATATGGTCAGCATAAAAACAACATTCTTCTCTCAGTGCAACACAGAGGCCCTCTCCCTCATCAAGAGGAGGTCTAATCCTCACCTGTTCTGTAAAACAACTTCAGAGAGAGAGGTTAAGGATTCCTGCAAAGCTGTGATGGAGGTCTCTAACGTCTTCAAGTCTTGATTTATTGCTGTTTCTAATTGGGCCATTTGTTGTTAACCACGCATCATAGAAGCTGTTCCCATACCCACTCCTGCAGCAGCTCCTATCCCCAATAGGATGGCTAGAGTAAGGGACAATGGTTCCCCTTGATATCGGGTTGTTTGTCCCCCTAGTAGACCTTCAAATGATTAGGCATTATGATAGAGTACCCTGGAGAGTATCTGCACCATTACACAATAATTTACAGGGCTGTCAAAGACCTGGGCTGAAATACAAGGAGTTCTGACTGTGTGGAGTTCAGTACCATAAAGGTTCCTTTAATTAGTTCCCAGGGGGAGGAGTCAGATGTACTCTGGACTGGGGAAGTAGGCAAAGACGGAATTCAGGAAGTATTAGATGGTAGAGGGGTTCTGGTAGATCTAGGCATGGAAGGTTTAGGAGGCTTAATCCCTGGCTTGAGGGGATTGGGTCCTATTGCTGTGGGATTTTCTTTCTTTTTAAGCCAGACGGTGAACCAGAGACCAAATTCATCACCTGGGCCATAAATATAGAATCGCATTCCCCACGTATTTCCCATAGGCCAGGTTTTTCTGAGGTAGCCCCTTCCTTTGAAAGTGAAAGTTATATTGAGGGGGTAACATAGAGTATTCTTTCCACAGCGAGTTTTTGACACCACTGGGCAAGCAGCACATTTCTTGGGATCAATCTAGGTGTCATTTCATCCTACCGGAATCATACCTTTCTGGGGAGTTTGGGTTCCACCATGCAGCTTTCGTTTGTTCACAACCCCAAGATCTACAATAAAAGTCACTAGGTCCTCCACAGGTTTGGGCCTGTTTTATGACTTTGGAAATCAGGTGGGCACACATAATAGTCAAGACTGGCTAGTTTACACCTGAGCTGGGGGAGATGACATCCACAATTCATGGGTTAAGGTGGTCTATGTTGCCCTAGTTAGGGTTTGAGTGGGATCTGTGTGGGGTCCTCTATGTCAGGGAGATCCCAGTCAGGGAAGCCTATGGCAAGCTGACAAATTTCCAGGTGGAGAGATGGCCACCAAGTCCATAAGGTGGCTGTTTGTGAAATAGATCACACTACTTGCCCATTAGGATTCATTACTTGCCCTTGTTGCTGAGCACGCTGATGGGGATTAGGGCTGCTGGTGGTCATGGGAAGAATCCATAGCCCTACCCACATGACGGACACGCAACTTGAGATGGATACCAGTCTGTAGAAGTTTCCAGCCAGAGTCTGTACAGGGCTCAGGCATGAGATGGGAGGCATTGATCCAGGAAGTGATCCCATCCACTTTCACCACTGTGGGTGTTATAAGCAGCACCTGGTATGGTCCTTTCCAGTGGAGTTCCAGGGATGACACCTGACACCATCTCACGTAGACGAAGCCTCCCACTTGATATCAATGTGGGGTTCCCTCGTCTCCAGTCTGATAAGCAGAGGCCAAATGTTTCCACAGGTATCGCTGGGTGCTGGGTTTGTTAAAGGGCTTTAAATCTGTCAAGCAAGGGGGTGTGAAAGGAATCATTAAGTCTCATAGTTGGGATTAGGTCCCCTACTGGAGGAAGGGCACCATTGAGAATTTCATAAGAGGTGAGGTTACACAAAGAGGCGGAGGGGGTATTTCTTTCACAAAACAGTGCATAAGGTTGGAGCATAGTCCAATTTTTTATGCCAGTATCCAAGCTTAATTTTGTTAAGTACTCTTTGATGGTTCTATTCATCCTTTCTACCTGTCCTGAGCTATAGGGTCTATAAGCACAATGTAACTTCCAATTAATCCCCAGGGTCCTGGCAAATCCCTTACTTTCCTGGGGCATGAATGCCGGTCCGTTAGCGGACCCTATTACCTTAGGCAGGCCGAACCTTGGAAAAATGTCTTCTACGATCTTTTTGACTACCATCTGAGCTGTTTCTTTCTTCATGGGGAAGGCTTCGACCCATCCTGAAAAAGTATCTACAAAGACTAGGAGATATTTAAGTTCATACCTTGCTGGCTTAATTTCAGTAAAGTTCAATTCCCAGAATTGTCCTTGTCTGGTTCCTTGTAAGCGCTTCCCTGCAGGAAGCTTGGATGGGTAAGCATTAACTACTTGGCAGACTTGACAAGCTCTAGTCACCTGCTCAGCTATTTCTTTCCTCTGTGAGTCAGTCAATAATAAGTCCTTTCTCCGGTCCTTTAAGAGTGCCTATATCTTCTCTGAGTCTAAGTGGGTGAGCTGGTGTACGTCTTTGACATAAAGGTGGGCTTTTTGAAATTGTAAACTTGGCTCTGTAGGATCCCAGAGTTCTGTATCTGTCTCCTCAGATGATAAGTTGCCTGAATGTTCCGGTGCGGCCAAGTCTCCTGATTGTTGTTCCCCCTGGTGTGGAAAAAGTTAACACAGTCACTCCATTTAGGGCTGCCAATTAAGCTTCCTCATCTGCCCTTCTTTTTCCAACCGCCAAGGGTTCGTTTCCCTTCTGGTGCCCTGGGCAGTGCACTATAGCTAGTTCCTTAGGGCCCTGCACTGCTGAGAGAAGTTGGAGGATCTCATCTTTGTTCTTTATTTCTTTCCAGGTGGAGGTTAATAACCCCCTTTGATGGGAAATAGCCCCGTACACATTTGCAGTGGCAAATGCATAGCGGCTATCAGTGTATATGGTGGCCCTTTTGCCTGTTGCTAGTTCCAATACTTTCGTAAGGGCAATCAGTTCTGCTTTTTGGGCTGATGTCAGTTCTGGGAGACCAGAGGAACTGATGACATTAATTTTGCTAACTACTGCTTCTCCAGCCCACCGCTTACCATCTTGGAGGAAGCTGCTGCCATCCATAAACCATACAACTTCAGGGCAAGGCAGTGGCTGATCCTTCAAGTCTCGTCGTATACTGGTTTCCTCTGCCAGTATGTGTTGACACTCATGAGCAACGGGTCTTGATGATTCTTCTGGCAGCAGTGTAGCCGGGTTGAGTGGAGCAGCGGGTCCCAGCGTGATTCTGTCTTTGTCAAGCAAGAGGTTCTGGTAGTGGGTTATTCTAGAGTTTGATAGCCACATCTCTGGAGGCTGACAGATGATGCACTCCAGGGCATGGGGGACTATAATCGTTAGCTTCTGTCCCAACGTTAATTTATCAGCATCTTTTATTAGAAGGGCTGCCGCTGCTATAGCTCTTAAGCAATGGGGCGACCCACTAGCCACTGGGTCCAGTTTATTTGATAAGTATTCTACCGGCCTTTTCCAAGGTCCCAAAGTCTCAGTGAGCACAACCCGTGCTATTCCTTTCTTTTCCTCGATGTAGAGACTGAAGGGTTTTTCTATATCTGGGAGTGCTAAGGCCGGAGCAGATAGCAGCACCTTTTTTCTGACATTATCAAAAGCTTGTTGGTGCTCAGGGGTCCATTGGAAGTGCGCATCCCCCTTTATCAGCGGGTATAAAGGGGCAGCCAGAGACGCGAACCCAGGAATCCATAACCTGCAAAAGCCGGCAGTCCCAAGAAACTCCCTGAGTTGTCTCTTATTAGATGGGGGCAGTATCTGCACAAAGGTTCGTTTTGTGGGCTCAGTGAGCCATCCTTTGCCACCCCTAAGAGAATAACCCAGGAAGATTACTTCTTGCTGACAAATTTGGGCCTTTTTGGCAGAAGCCCTATATCCAAGCCGAGCAAGCTTGGAAAATAATGCTTGGGTCCCAGACTCATAGTTCTCTTTGGTGTCGGCTGCCAGTAGCAGACCATCCACATATTGGAGTATGGTGACATCGGGGTGTGCAGTTTTGAAGCCATTGAAGTCCTTGTGGAGGGGTTCATCAAAGAGAGTGGGAGAGTTTTTGAACCCCTGTGGGAGTCTAGTCCAGGTTAGTTGGACAGATGTTCCTTTTTCGGGGTCTATCCACTCAAAAGCAAACAGCAACTGAGTGTCCTTATGTACGGGCAAGCAAAAGTGAGCATCTTTTAAGTCTAGCACAGTGTACCATTCCTGCTCCAGATTCAGAGCGCTAAGCAAATTATATGGATTCGGTACAGTGGGGTGAATGTCCTGCACTCTGTTGTTGATCTCTCTTAGGTATTGAAGCGTCCGGTAGTCCCCAGTTCCTGGCTTTCTTACTGGTAGCAGGGGGATATTCTAGGACAAATGACAGGGCCTTAAGACCCCAAGAGCCAGGTATTTCTGAATATGGGCCCTTATCCCATCCTTAGCTTCTTTGATTAGAGGATATTGTTTAACACTGATTGGAGAGATAGAGGCTTTTAATTCTACTACTATTGGAGGTTGTTATATGGCTAGACCTAACCCAGCAGTTTCTGCCCAGGCATTAGGATAATCTTTTATCCATTTCTGGGGTAGTTTGCCTTTTTGATCAGTCCTAGGAGGCGCGAAGTGTTGATGTTCATCTTCTACGGATGTTGTCAAAGCCATGACTATGGGAGTTTTTACTGAAGGCTTTAGAAACTCCACTTGGGGACCATCAGGGTTAAAGGTTATTCTAGCCCAGAGTTTGGTAAGCAGATCCCAGCCCATCAATGGGGCTGGGCATTCTTGGATTACTTGGAAAGCGTGGTGGACTTTTCCATTTCCTAGGTCCATAGTCCTCTTAGTTGTCCCAGCCCAATATCTACTGCCATTAGTACCTTTAACAGGGGACCATTTATTTGATAGGGGGCCCAGTGGGGTCTTAAAGGTTGATTATACTGCTCCTGTATCCACTTCAAAGTTCACTGGGGTCCCCTCCACTTTAAATGTTACCCTGAGCTCGGAGAGGGGATCCGAGCCCCGACTTTCCTAGTCCTCTTCTAGAGTCAGCACGGCGGACTGGCATCTCTGCTTCTTTCGGGGGCACTCTTTGGCCTAGTGTCCTGTTTTCTTTACAGTAGGCACACTGATCTGAGGCCAGGGGCAGCCATTGGCGGGGGCCCAGGTATCCCTTTCTGACTCCCTGCTTTTTAACTTCTGGCATATTTGGTGCTCTGACCAGAACCTTAGTCAATGCTTTAGTCTGCCTTTTGCTCCTTTCATCCTCCTTTTGTTCCCTTTCCGTCTCTCTCCTCTGTTTCCTTTCCTCCTCAGTTTCTCTCTTATAATATACTTTCTCAGCATCTCTTACTAAATCTCTCAAGGTCTTATCTTGTAATACATCTAGACGTTGTAACTTTCTCTTAATATCTAGGGCAGCCTGCTCGATAAAGGCCATTGCAACAGATGCTTGTTCATCCTCTGCCTGAGGATCAAAAGGAGTATATTTCCTATATGCTTCCATAATTCTCTCCAGAAACATAGAGGGAGACTCATTAGGCCCTTGGATAATCTCTCTTACCTTGGCCAAATTAGTCGGCCCTCTGGCGGCCACTCGGAGACCCGCTATTAGAGTCTGGCGATAAGTGGACAGATGCTACCTACATTTAAAGGTGTTTGGGTGCCAGTTGGATCGGTTCATTGGCCCGTAGGGACGGAGAGGAAGCATCATAGGGGCTTCCGAGTTTTCTATTATCCGTCACCGGCGGGTTCCTTTAGGTGGCCCAGCTTCCTCCAGGGGAGGAGGGGTTGCTGCTGCTGCAGAGAAGTCCCCTGGAGTGCTTGGGTCTGGCCCAATTGCCTCTAGCGGCGGAGAGGCTGACTCAGCGGCGAGAATATCATCTGGAACGTGTTGGGGGTTGGAGAGCGAGGGTAGAGGATAAGGAGTGGGAGGAGTGTCCAGTCTTGTGACTCAGGGAGAATGGAAGGAAGAGGGGGAGGAGTGGAAGGTTTGAATGATAGGATGCTGGGGGAAGGGGTATATGGCTGTTGATCTGGGTGGCCACGTGGCCCCAGCTGAAAGACAATATCTCTGACTTTTCGGATTAGAGGGAAGTAGAAGGATCCTTCTGGGGGGCCACCTGACTCTGAGAATAGGCCATTCTGAAGCACAGAGAATCTGCCAGGTACGGCATTTTACTGAAAAAGAAAGATTCTGGGCCCTTGAGCGGACATCAGTCCAATGATCAAGTGTCAGGGACAGAGAAGTGGAAGTGCTTTGTCCCATAATGAGAGTTACTCAAACAGGGACAGTGAAGACACAAACGCAACACAGACAAAGACAAACAGTAAACGTTTAACATGAGTCCAAGACAAAGATTAGAACTGAGTAACTGCCAAAACCTGATGGGTTAGACAATAAAGACAGCCGGAAAACTCAACATGAGTTCAGAACAATGACCAAAACTGAGTAGCCGGCAAAACCTGATGGGCTGGCGAACCGAATCCTGAAGCAAAATATAAACGAGTTGAAGAAATTAGTATTCCTTGATTTCTCTAGTCCTCTGGAGTGTCCCCCAGGAACGTGGCCTGTAGCTCTGTGACACATCTGTCAGCCACCATCAGAGAGAGCTAATGCTCTTCACTGACAGCCACTTTGCCAATCCATAACCTGAAACCCAAAACCAGAAAGAGGTGCCTTACTTACCCCGAGAGGAGTCCATTGGGGTCTTTTGTCCGCCGCTGCCGGATATCTCACCTGGGGCCTCCAGATGAATAGGTGGGGCGAACGTCAGAGAAAAAGACCACCAAGAGGCTTTCTCATGCAACAGCAAAGGTTTTATTGGGGGTCCAGCATGCTGGGGCTCAGAGCTCACTTTAGAGGAGCAAAGAACAAAGAGCCCTGAGAACAACTTGAGCAGAGTTTATATCCATTCCTTAGAGAGGGCAGGGACTTTACATACATGATAGCCTCCTTTAGCAATTCATCATATACCATGGGAAAATCAAATAACAACTCTAAAGCATGATTAGCACTTTCATTTGCGGGAACAATTCGGGCAGGGGGTGATTGGTCAGCCCTAAGAAGGGGTATACATTTAAACTGATTGGTTGAATACCTGAGATGTATACTTGCTGAGCTGCAGGGATTCTGGGAAAGGGTTGTTAAGTAACTAGGTAGTCAGGGAAGATTTCAACACACATCTAATGGGCAGATCCGGGAATTGTCTAAACTGCCACAGGAAAGTGCAGCTTGGAAAGTTTACAAACCTGGTTCTTTACATTTCAATTTCAATTTCAATTTCTTTTATTCTTTCAGAACCTTACAGAGAAAGGCAAGAGGCTTAATCCACAATGACTGCTCTTTTGGCCATTTTGGTTTTGGATGCCCACATGGGATCTTTCTTTCGATCCATCTGGTGCTGATAATCTAAGTCACAGCCTCACACAGGGCCAAGAGGCTAATTAAGACACAACCAATTTCAAAGCAATTACTACTCTGAGGTCAGTTACAGAACTCAGTCTCTGAGGAGAATCACACCAGTGTTCAAGGCTAGGTGCACCCAGTCATCTTTTCCAACCACCACATAAATGACCACAATTAAAACCAAAATAATTCCACATGGCCCTCATCTTCTTCCATAGAGTCACTCATCATAACCTCTGGCTGGAGGATTCCTTGAATGGCGCAGCTCAAGAGAGTGTCCAAAATAAGCTTCCTTGCCCCTCATTTGCCTAAACTCAGGGTGGCCTGGACACCCTTCCTGTGAACTAGGATTGATCACATACGTCTGCCGCTAATACTGCTCTACTTCTCCAATTAGAGGCCTACTGACTGTCAGGTATAAATTCCTTATGTGATTTGGATTCATGATTAAACCCAAGCACCTCTGAAGAGCTTGGAAGAACTCATTTGACCCAAAAAATCCCTATACTCCCTTGAAGAAGGTCAGGAACCTAACAGAGGAAGGCAAGAGACATCATCCACAATGACTTATGTTTTTGCCATTTTGGTTTTGGATGCACACATTGGATGTTTCTTTAGATCCATCAGGCGCTGAAAATTTAAGCCATAGCCTCTCACAGGGCCAAGAGGCTGATTCAGACACATGGCTTTCCAAAGCAATTAAGCAAAGAGCCACAGGTGATGCCCATTCATTTCCATTTGAAAACTGTTTCCTTCAGGCTTCACCAAGGGGTGGCCTGAGGCAAAGACCTTCCTGACATTCAGGGCAAAAGATCAATAGGTTAGCAAAAGGCCCAAAACAGGGTTTCTCCACTGAGGCTTTTCTGGTCACACTGATATCTGAGTTTTCTGAGATGCTCCAATTCCCTCCAGCTATCCAGAACATAGCCATGTCGCAGAGTTTGGAGGTGGTACATATTTTGGACACAAAACCATGAACCTATTCTGGAGAGTGGCCAAAATTCAGGAAGAAAACAGAAACTTAGTAAGATAGTAGGTGTTGCCCATCGATAAGGCAACCTGCAGTCCATTACTAAAATGGACAGGATGAATGCTGGGAAGCTTTCTACTAGACAGGACACATCCATTGATGCATTCTCTTTTCTAATGTCTACAACCATGGACACAGTGGGAGACACAGACACAGAAACACTTGCCTTGTCAAAGTTCTTTCTAGAAATAGTCCACTCCAAACCAAACACACCGCCTTTCCTACCTATTCTCAGAACATGAGACAAAACCACAAACTCACACACACACTCAAAAAGGCACCTCCTTCCCCCAAGTAAGTCTGTGACTATCCAGAGTGTCCTTTGACTGGTGGGCCATTTTATGTTCCCCCGAAAAGGCCTGTCTTGTCTTAGATGTGGTCTCCTTGTCAAACACTGTGAAGTTGTCAGGAGCCTGTTCTGACCACTACATGCTTTCTCAGGGAAGGCCCGTCTTCAGAACTCTCCTCGCATTTGGCCATCCTCACATCAGTAGGTACCAAAAAAGACAGACTCTGTCCTTGGTAAATCCAAACATGTGAGCCCACTGGGACTGAGACTGGGACTGGCTCTGTGTGCCTGGCTTCCTGGATCCCAAATTCAGAGAGTTCCATCACCAAGGAAGTGAGGTAGGTCACTTATTTCAAGAATTTAATGAGTTCACTGCCTTGGCAACCACTTTGTTATAACAGTTGCTTCCAAGGGTCCCATGAAATGGAGGATACCCTACTTCCTCTGACACTTTCACTAGTTAGAATGGTATATCAACCATATGGAACCAGAAACAGCTCTCCACATTGTCCTGGTTTGGTCCATATTCTCTCCATTAAGAATAGAGAGGCTGATTCAGACACAACCCTTCATCCTGACAAGGTTGTTTGCCATGGAAGATGACTTTTGCTCTCTCAGGTCCTACATAGCTGCCTAATACTTCTCCAGGGATCATTTCTGCTTGGACCATTGAGTTTCTAAGCAGGTGGAAGATCCCCTACATTCCTGTATTGTAAGACAAACTCTGTCCCTGCTCTTCTGTAAAGGTAGATTGAGGGAACAGTGTATGGTTAGGGTTAATAACAGGTTCGATTTTGGTGAGGAGTCATTCTGTTGGATGAATAATGGTATTGGGAACCTGCGATATTTACAAGAATATATAGGTAAAATATAAGTATGGAAACAGAAATCTAGGTATGATTTGAAGCCCAGAAAGACATTGGGACCTTCATTGGGATACTTAGCTTTGAATTATGTTCTGCACAGATGTCTCAGATAAATCGATATACAATGTTATAGGACCTTGTACCTTGGATGATTGAATGTCGAAGAGAACATCCAGGATAAAAGGGATAGTTGGTAGTATTAGGAAGACAGTTTGTACGTTTAAAAAGAAGAGTGAGTATAAGTTTTGGACCAAAAATTCTTTAGCAATAGGGTTTCGGGTAGAGAGTGAATATGAATGTCAGAACGTGTGAAGAATCAGTCACAATGATGAACTGGGGAAAATATGTAGGAAAGCAGATATCCATAGAGACATTAGGAAATCATGCAAAGTGTAAAGTGAGTGATTGGATTAGACATTTTCAATATGATTGAGTTTCAATATATAATCTTAGGAAAAAACAAATATGTAGTCCCCAAAAAGATTGACAAGTGGGAGCATTAGGCAGCCTGGACATGGATGTTTTTAGTAATCCATGTTCATTTTCCATTTAGACTTTGGTACAATCATAAGTGTGATGTTTGCATTTTCTGAGCAGAATATTACTGTGATAAAATGTATATGTGGATCAGGTAACATGAGTATTTCTTCCACCATTTCTTGGAGCCATATTTTGAAGATGTATAAATTAGTATTGTGGGTAAAAATAGATGTACCCTGTGTCTATGAATATAGAGATAATGCATGAATAGAGCGTAGTGTGAATAAATAATATTACTTGTTCCAACTTTAAATAATGGATTAAATTGATATCTAAAAATATTCAGGAAATCTTATATTGATATACATACATTCATTTCAACCAGTAATACATCTAATGGTAATATTAGGTTTGTGGTTTATCCTGAAGTGTGTGTGAGTTTTGCTTCAAACTGATTATGGAAATCAAATATAATATTTTTGGAAAGAAGTCTCATGAAAAGACCAGTCAAGAAACATGGAGGAATACTTGTGTTCTGAAGCAGGAAGTGATTGACATTGAAACAAATGTCTAAAAATTTGTGAACTTGTGGATAAAATATATATCCTACGATGTGCATAAACTGCAGAAATAGTAATGTACCATTGTTGAATAAAAATGAACGTCAAATTATATGTCATGTCCCATAGGAGTCTACTTGCGTTGATATTAAACTGGGTCAGTTACTCTAGAAATATTAGGATTTGTGTGCAGCTTTCACTGAAGTCAGTTTTCAGTACTAGGAAACAAATATATATTTCAAGTTGATGAATAATTCTGAGAATAATCTTGTGAAAAATCGATTATAAATCTAAATACATCAACATGAATAAATTTAGGGAGTATATATAAGACACATATATTTCATATTTTGAAAAATCTGGAGAGTATATATATATATATATATATATATATATATATATATATATATACACAAAACATACACACAGACTATAAAAAGTAGCAATACATATGCTAATCGAAATTCATCATTAAATATATATAATTCACATATGCAAAAATAATTATTTTACTGAACATGGATTTTTGTATAATGTTTTTCTATTAGGAAGCTCACCCATAGGTTGAATTTTCAGTTTCAACAGCGTTTAGGAGGAGGGATCTCTTCTCACAATTTGTATCTTCCAAGTCAGACAACACAAAAAAATTAACCTGTGATACCAGGTAGGATTCTATATGTGCATATAAATATACATGTGCTGAATAGTCTATAGAGAAAGGGAGACAGGAATTCACATATTAGTTAATTTTAAAAACACATGGAGAATTATTTTAACCTAAAATTGACTAGATTTATAACACCTACCCTTTATCATGTAAAAGGCAAGTCCAAATATACACCATGCCTCCACTGAACTGCATGTATTTCTATTTTGTTTTGGTTATTTTTCCTCCATCATATTAGGATTAGTAGTCAGAGTCTAGTAGGGTATGGGTTAGTGTCATGGTTTCAGTATTTTGATTGGAAAATAAGAAAATGAATCCAATGTGTATGCAAATATGTGCCACACAAAAATATTCCCACTCTCATCCAGAACAATGAATTGCCATTACCTTCACCCCAAATAAGACACAATTAGAGGAGAAGAGTTAGAAAATCTGTGAATACATATATGGAATGGAACATAATCAGGAGTTCACAACCTTGGAGGTGGTAGAGGAGTTTCCAAAAGTTAGGGTCAGGGTAAACACTCCACAAACATGGAGCTCTGCTGGCCTAAAAACTTCTTGAGAAACTGTCTCTGAGTTCGGGCACTTGAAATATATGTTGTTGTCAGGAGCTTTAGCTTCATTTGTAGTGAGACCATCAAAGATGGGTCTGCATCTATGTGACCTGGAGAACATGGTTTCTTTTTTTTTAATGAACATAAGGGAGCAGTGCTGAATTCTCTCTTTGTAGGTAAACTGTGGCCACTCGGGTCTAAGTGTCTCCCCATGTGGACTGTGAAGCCATTTGGTCATCCTCCACTTTTTGTGGTGTTTCTTGCTGCTGCACTGGGAGTATGGTATTTACTTAACGAAATACAATGAGTTCAACTTTGACAAAATGCTAGAGTGAGTTCTGTCATGTGTGGTGGGTCAGGTTCTCCAGGAGAATGCACCAACAAGTCTTCTATCCAACATAGCTTGTCCCCTTGACCATAGCAACCTGTTTCTTAAAATTGACGTTAAACCTCTCCATATAACGAGATGCCTTTACATATAAGGGTCTGCTGGCTACACTATTTCAGTCACAAGCCATTTGGAAGACAATGGAAGATCCACATGACCCCACCACAGATATTTTATCACACATCTGCACACCACTGCTCTAGGCCCACTACTCAGCAGGCTCCAACTTACTGGCATCTCTGTTCTACACCATTTTCATAAAACCAAGTCAATTAAGCCACTGTCTGGTACACTCATGATCAGAAACAGGACATCCAAAGATTCTCCAGTGCCACCTGGTCATAGGAATTTCAAATATATCATGGTATTTATCTGAGATTAGGAAGATAGACGGTAGGATTAAAAAGAAGGGTGAGTAAAGGATTTGGACATTAAGTTCTGCTTCTCCAATTTGACGCGTATTGTCATGCATGGGCGACTCTCATGCCTGGCCTCCGAAAATCCCAACACAATTCATAGCAATACATCTCTAAGGTCATTTCCAAAACTCCGTTTCTAAGGGGAATCACACCAGAGTTCAAGCCCAGGTGGACCCATTCATCTCTTCCAACCGCCACACAAGTGACCACAATTAAAAACAAAACACTCCCACATGGCCCTCATTTTCTTCCATGTAGACACTCATCATAATCCCTTGCTAGAGGTTTCCATGAGGGACACAGTCCAAGACAGTGTCCAAAATAAGCTCCCTTCCCCCTCATTTGCCTAAAGTCAGGGTGGCCTGGGCACCCTTCCTGTGAACCAGGAGTGATCAAATAGGCCTGCCATTAATGCTGCTCTGCTTCTCGAATTTGAGGCCTACTGACTGTGGGGTTTAGATACTTTATGTGAATTGGAGTCATGAGAAAACCCAAGAATCTCTGGGCTTCCCTCTGCAGGGCTTTGAAGAACCCATTTGAGTGAGTCTAGGAGTTGGACCAAAAGTTCTTTAGCAATAAGGTTTTGGTGAGAGAGTAAATGTAAATGTCAGCACATTTGAAGGGTCATTCCCAATGATGAACTGGAGAACAGGTATTTGAAAGCAGATATCAATGGAGACATTAGGAAATCAGGCAAAGTACAAAGTGAGTGGTAGGATAAGACATTATTAACAGGGTTGAGTTTGAATATATAATCTTAGGAAGAAACAGATATGTAGTCACCAATAGGAATAATATTTGAGAGCATTAGGGAACCAGGACATGGATGTTGTTAGTAATACATGCTCACATTCAATTTAGGCTTTGGTACAGTCATAAGTGTGACCCTTGCATTTTGTGTCAGGAATATTACTGTGATGAAATGTATAGTATATCAGGTGACTAGAGTATTTTTTCCACCATTTCTGAAAGCAATATTTTAAAGACTTATAAATTAGTATTGGGGATACAAATACATAGACCCTGGGTCTATGAATATAGAGATGATGCCTTAATAGACCATACTGTGAATAAATAATATAACAGGTTCCACTTTTAATATTGGATTGAATTGATATCTGAAAATACATAAGAAATTTTATGTTGATATACAATCATTCATTCCAAACAGTTATACATCTAATGGTAATAATAGAGTTATGGTTTATCATGATGGGTGTGTGAGTTTGCCCCAAAAGTGATTATGGAAATCGAAAACAATGTGTTCAGAAAGAAGTCTCATGAAAAAACCAGTCAAGAAAGCTGGAGGAATACATGTGTTCTGAAGCAGGAAGTGATTGAAAGTGAAACAAATGCCTATAAATTTGCTAAATTGTGGAAGAAATATATATCGTATGATGTGCATAAAATGAAGAAAACTAATATACCAGTGTTGAATAAAAATGAACGTCAAAATAGACATCATGGAACATAGGAATCTACTTGCACCGATGTTAAACTGGGTAAGTTACTGTAGAAATATTAGCATTTGTATATACCATTCACTGAATTTAGTTTTCAGTACTAGGAAACAGATATGTAGTTCAGGTGGATGAATATTTCTCTGAGAATAATCTTGTGAAAAGTTGATTAGAAATCCAAATATATGAACATTAATGAATTTAGGAGTGTATAATAAGACACATATATTTTACATTTTGAAAAATCTGGAGAATATATATATATATATATATATATATATATATATATATATATATATATATACACACACACAAAACCCACACAGAGCAATTAAAAGTAGCAATATATATGCCAATCAAAATTCATCGTGAAATTTATATGATCCACATATCCAAAAATATTTATTTTACTGAACATGGATTTATATATAATGTTGTTCACCTAGGAAGCTCCCCCATAGGTTGAATTTTCTGTTCCACAATTTGTATCTGTCAAGTTGGCCACCTCACAAGTATGTACGTGTGATACCAGGTAGGATTCAATATGTGCATATACAAATACATGTGCTTAATAGGCTACAGAGAAAGGGAGACAGGAATTCACATATTTGTTAACTTTAAAAACACACGGAGAACTACTTCAATTAAAAATTGACTAGATTTATAACTCCAAACCTATGTATTGCAAAAGGCAAGCCCAACTATACACCACCCCTCCTCTGAACTGCTTGTATTTCTATTCTGTTTGAGTTATTTTTCTCCATCACATTAGGATTAGTAGTCAGAGTCTAGCAAGCTATGGGTTAGTGTCAGGGAATCAGTATTTCGAATGGAAAATTGGAAAATGAACACAATGTGTATGCAAATATGTGCTACACAAAAATCTTCTTATTCCCTTCCAGAAAAATTTATTGTAATTAACTCCGCCCCAAGTAATACAGAATTAGAGAAGAAGAGTTAGAAAATCTGTGAATACATATCTGGAATGGAATATGCTCAGGAGTTCACAACCTTGGAGGTGTTAGAGGAGTTTCCCAAAGTAAGGGACACAGTAAACATTTCTCAAATGTGGAGCTCTGGTGCCCTAAAGACTTCTTGGGAAACTGCCTATGTGGTTGGGCACTTGAAATATATATTGTTTTCAGGAGCTTTTGATTTCTTTCTAGTGAGACCATCAAAGCTGGGTCTGCATCTATGTGACCTGGAGGACATGGATTCTTATTTTCCAATGTACATGAGGTAGCAGTGCGGAATTCTCTCTTTGTAGGTAAACTGTGGCCATTGTGGGCTAAGTGTCTCCCTGGGGGACTGTGAAGCCATTTGGTCATCCTCCAATTTTCATGGTGTTTCTTGCTGCTGCACTGGGACTTTGGTATTTGCTTCACGATATACAAGGAGTTCAAATGGGACACAGTGGTGGAGGAAGTTCTGTCTTGTGCGGTGGGTCAGGGTTCTCAGGAGAATGCACCAAGCAGGCTTCTATCCCTCATAGCTTGCCCCCTTGTCCATAGAAACCTGGTTCTGAACATTGCCCTGAAACCTCTCCATATAACAATATGCCATTTCATTGAACATTCTGCTGGCTGCACCATGTCAGTCACAAGCAATTTGGAAGCTAATGGCAGATTGACATGGCCTCACAAAGATGTTTTATCATACACCTTCCCACCTCTGCTCTAGGCCCACCACTCAGTAGGCTCCAACTTACTGGTATCTCTGTTCTACACCATTTTTATGAATCCCAGTCAATCAAGGCACTGCCTGATAGATTCATGAATGATGTAGGACATCCAAATGTTCCCAGTGCGACCAGGTCATGGGAAATTCAAAAATTTCATGGTATTTATCTAGGCATTTTTCAAGGATGAAGTTGGAGGCACTGTGGGTTTTAATTCATTCGGGAACCATTAAATGGTGAGGATGCTCATTTCAATGAACGCTATCGAGAACTCTCACAGGCAAGACTTTCCAAAGAGTGGCCAAAAGGTCACATGAAGCCAGGCTCATTGAGGTCTACAATGTGAGGTCCATGTTTGTTTTGATTCTCAACTATGGCTGACATGCCTTTAAGAATAAAATCATGTGATATCCTGGCTGAGATTCCCAGTGCTCTGTGGAAAGGTACCCTGGGCCTATATCTCAGTTTCCATGGGCGACTCTCATGCGTGTCCTCCTAAAATCCCAACACAAGTCATGGCAATACTTCTCTGAGGTCAGTTTCAGAACTCACTCTCTAAGGGGAATCACGCCACTGTTCAAGCCCAGGTGGACCCAGTCACCTCTTCCAACCGCCACACAAATGAAAACAATTGAAACCAAAAAAAAATCCCACATGGCCCTCATTTTATTTCATATAGACACTGAACATAACCTCTTGCTAGAGGTTTCCATGAGGAGCACAGTACAAGACAGTATCCAAAATAAGCTCCCTTGCCCCTCGTTTGCCTAAAGTTTGAGTGGCCTGGACACCCTTCCTGTGAAACAGGAGTGATCCAATAGGCCTGCATTTAATACTGCTCCACTTCTCCAATTTGAGGCCTACTGACTGTGGGATTTAGATTATTTATGTGTATTGGAGTCATGATAAAACCCAAGCACCAATGGGCTAGCCTCTGCAGGGCTTTAAAGAACTCATTAGACCCCAAGGATCCTTATTCTCACTTGATGGAGGTCAGGAAACTTACAGAGAAAGACAAGAGAATTCACCCACAATGACTGCTCTTTTGGCCATTTTGGTGTTGGATGCATACATGGGATCTTTCTTTACATCCATCAGGTGCTGACAATCTAAGCCACAGCCTCACACTGGGCCAAGAGCCTGATTCAGACACATCCCTTTCCAAAGCAATTAAGCAAAGAGACACAGGTGATGCCCATTCATTTCCATTTGAAAACGGTTTTCTTCAGGCTTCACAAACGGGTTGGCCTGAGGCAAAGTCCTTCCTGACTCAGGGGAAAAGAACAATTGTTAAGCAAAAGGCCCAACCACGGTTTCTCCACTGAGATGTTAGTAGTCACACTGATATCTGAGTTTTCTGAGATGCTCGCCATTCCCTTCAGCTATCCAGTATATGGACATGTGACAGAGCTTGGTGGTGGTACATATCTTGGACACAAAACCATGAGCCTATTCTGGAGAGTGGCCAGAATTCAGGAAGAAAACTGGAACTTAGGAAGATAGCAGGTGTTACCCATTGATTATGCAAGCCCTGTTCCATTCATTAATTGGGCAGGATGAATGCTCGGAAGCTTTCTAATAGACAGGACACATCCATTGATGCATTCTTTTTTTCTAATGTCTACAACCACGGACACAGTGAGATACACAGACATAGAAACACACGCCCTGTGAAACAACTTAGTAGAAACATTTCACTCCAAACCTCAAAACCGTCTTTCCTACCTATTCTCAGAATATGAGACAAAACCACAAACCCACACCAACACCCAAAAAGGCACCTGCTTCCATCAAGTAGGTCTGTGACTATCCAGAGTGTCCTCTGACTTCTGGACCATACTATGTTCTCCCAAAATGGCCTGTCCTTTATCAGATCTGGTCTCCTTGGTCAACTCTGTGAAGTTGTCAGGAGCTAGTGGTGAGCCACTACCTGCTTTCTCAGGAATGGCCCCTCTTCAGAGCTTTTCTGGTATTTGGCCATTCTCACATCAGTAGGTACCAAGAAAGATTGACTCTGTCCTTGGTAAATCCAAACAAGTGAGCCCACAGGGACTGTGACTGAGACTGGCTTGGATGCCTGGCTTCCTGGATCCCATGTTCAGAGAGTTCCATCACCACGGAAGTGAGGTGAGGTCACTTCCTTCAGGAACTGAATGAGTTCACTGGCTTGGCAACCACTTTGTCCTAACAGTTGCTTCCAAGGGTCACATGAGATGGTGGCTGCCCCAACTTCCTGTGACACTTTCACAAGTTAGATTGGTATATCAACCATAGGAACCTGGGAACAGCTCTCCACAGAGGCCTGGTTTGTTCCATCTTCTCTACATTAGGACGAGAGAGGCTGATTTGGACACAACCCTTCATCCTGGCCAGGTTGTTTGTCATGTAAGATGACTTTTACTCTCGCAGGTCCTTCATAGCTGCCTACATCTTCTCCAGAGGACATTTCTGCATGGACCTTTGAGGTTCTCAGCAGGTGGAAGATCCACGACATTCCTGTATTGTAAGACTAACTCTGTCCCTCCTCTCTGTAATGTTAGATTGAGGGGAAAGTGTACGGTTAGTGTTAATAACATTTTCGATTTGGGTTAGGAATCATTCTGCTGGATGAATAATGGTATTGGGAACCTGTGATATGTATGAGAATATATAGGTGAAATACATGTATGAAAACAGAAATCTAGGTAAGTTTTGAAGCCCAGAAGAGAATTGGGCCGTTGATTGGGATACTTAGCTTTGAATTAGGTTCTGCACAGATGTGACAGATTAATCAATATTCAATGGCCTAGGACCTTGTACCTTGGATGATTGAATGTAGAAGAGAACATCCAGTCAAAAAAAGATAGTCAGTAGTTAAAGGTTAATAAAATAGGTACTTGTCACTTCCTGTTTCTCTGTATGCTTAACAAAACACTTTTGAAATCTTGAGAACTCTTTGCTAATCTTGTTCCCAGAATGTGCTCTCCCCAACTGCCAAACTGCAGAATGTACTCCCTCACCCGTGTGCACGCACACTGCCCACTCACCCGGACCCATCAATAAACTTTCCTCCCTGCCCTCTCCAAGAAAATTATATAAACTCTGCTTAAGGTGTTCTCAGGGCTCTCATCTCTTTTCAATTGAGCTCTGAGCCCCAGCATGCTGGACCCCCAATAAACCCTTTGCTGTTGCATGTGACAATCTCTTTGTGGTCTCTTCCTCCAAGGCTTGCCCGACCTTTTCATATGGAGGTTCCACTGAAATCCAGCAGCGGCGAATGTGAGACCCCATGTGTCGTGGCTTTCACTATTTGTGTATCTTTCATTATGGGACAGAGCACTTCAATGCCTCTGTCCCTGACCATTGATCACTGGCCCAAAGTCCACATAAGGGCTCAGAATCTTTTTTATTTAGTAAAACACTGGACCTGGAAGACGCTCTGTGCCTCAGAATGACCCACCTTTCGAGTCGGATGGCCTCTAGAAGGATCTTTCTACTTCCCACTAATTTAAAAAGTTAGAGATATTGTCTTTTGGCCAGGGCCACATAGCCATCTGGATCATTCCGCCATATATCTTAACTTTGCAGGACCTCTGCAAATCTCCTCCTCCATGGGTGAAGCCTTTCCTTACCGCTGCCCCTGCTCCTACTCCTTCCCCCATGATCTCTCAAACCCTCTGCTCTTCTTCCTCTCCACCCTCTGTTCTCCCTGAGTCACAAGATTTGACTCTACTGGATTCTCCTCCCCCTCCTTATCCCCTGCCCTCTTCCCCCAATCCCCAACACCCTCTAAGTGATTCCCCTGCTGCTGACTCAGCCTCTCTGCAATTGGAGGAGCACAGCACCCTCCAGATAGCTCCCCAGTGGCACACACAGCCCTTCCTTCCCTTGAGGAAGCTGGCCCGGCTATAGGAACTCGCCAGCAGTGAATAGTTGAAAACACTGGAACTCCCATGATGCTCCCCCTCCATCCCTATGGGCCAAAGATTGACGACGGCCATGGGGGAAAAAATGCAAGCCTACCAGTTTTGGCCATTCTCCTCTTCAGACGTACATAATTGGAAATATAACAATCCCCCTTTTTCTGAGCACCCCACCTGGCACACAGGTCTGGTTGAGTCATTGATGTTTTCACACTAGCCTACTTGAGATGACTGCCAACAACTCATAGGGACTGTCTTCATGACAGGGGATCAAAATAGAATACTCCTGGAAGCTGGAAAAAAATATCCTCTGACCAGATGCGTGACTGACACAACTTCCCAAGATAATCAAAGCCAGCTTTCCTTTGAACCAACCCAACTGTGGCCCCCAAAACTTTGAAGGTAGGGAGCATCTGTTCACTTATCACCGGGCTCTAATAGTGGGTTTCCGTGCGGCCGCTAGGCGACCAACTAATTAGGCCAAGGTAAGAGAGATTATTCAAGGGCCTGAAGAACCTCTCTCTATGTTTCTAGAAAGAATTATGGAGGCATATAGAAGATACACTCCTTTCAATCCTCAGGCAGAGGATCAAAAGTCATCTGTCACAATGGCCTTTATTGGG
The DNA here is from genome assembly GCF_048772815.1 of Callospermophilus lateralis. Lineage (NCBI taxonomy): Eukaryota > Metazoa > Chordata > Mammalia > Rodentia > Sciuridae > Callospermophilus > Callospermophilus lateralis. Next base: position 511,142 of record NW_027512385.1, on the reverse strand, counting down.
CAAGCTGCCCCGGATATTAAAAGAAAGTTAAAATGCTTAGATGGATTACAAGATATGACTTTGAGAGATTTAGTCAGAGAAGCTGAGAAGGTATACTTTAAGAGAGAAACTGAGGAAGAGAAGGGAACAAAGGGAGGATAAAAGAAACAAAAGTCAGACTAAGGCGCTGACTAAGGTCCTGGTCACAACAACAAATAGGCCAGAAATTAAGAAACAGGGAGACAGGAAGGGATACCTGGGCCCACGCCAGAGGCCACTCCTTGCCTCAGATCACTGTGCCTACTGTAAAAAAAAGGACACTGGGCCAAAGAGTTCCCTAGAAAGAGACAGCCACTCCTGCCAGCCATTCTGACTCTTGAGGATGACTCCAAAAGTCGGGGCTAACATCCCCTCCCGGAGCTCAGGGTAACTTTTGAAGTGTAGGGGACCCCAGTAAACTTTGAAGTGGATACAGGGGCAATATACTCAGCCCTCAAGGCCCCATTGGGCCATCTATCAAATAAAAGGTCTCTAGTTCAAGGGGCAAATGGCAGTAAGTATCGGGCTTGGACAACTAAGAGGACCATAGACCTGGGAAAAGGAAAATCCATCAATCCTTCCTAGTAATCACAGAATGCCTGGCCCCATTGATGGGCAGAGATCTGCTCACCAAGCTCTGGGCCAAAATAACTTTTAACCCTGAAGGCAACCAAGTGGGATTTCTAAATCCTTCAGTAAAAACTCCTATAGTCATGGCTCTAACTATGTCAGTAGAAAATGTACATCAACTCACTCAACTTTGTTCAAAGAAACTGCAGGCATTCCTGAAGGATCAAGAACAGAGTTTTCCACTGACCAAATCACAGCAAAAGGACTGAATGGGTAACAAAAGCCTGTCGGGTACATCAATTGGTTTATGCTTACCCTTCCAAGCTTCCTGGAGGAAAGCACCTAGGAGGAAAAAGACCAGGACAATTCTGGGAAGTGAACTTTACTGAAATTAAGCATGCAAGGTATGGACTTAAATATCTCCTAGTCTTTGTAGATACATTTTCAGGATGGATTAAAGCCTTCCCCACCAAAAAAAAAAAAGAAAGAAAGAAAGAAAGAAAGAAAGAAAGAAAGAAAGAAAGAAAGAAACAGCACAAATGGTGGTCAAGAAGATCCTGGAAGATTTTTTTCCAAGATACGACCTGCCTAAGGTAACAGAGTCTGATAATGGACCTGCATTCATGACCCAGGTACGTTAGGGGTTAGCCAGTACCCTGGGGATTACATTGTGCTTATAGACCACAGAGTGCAGGACAGGTAGAATGAATGAATAGAACCATTAAAGAGACCTTAATGAAATTAAGCTTAGAGACCGACATAAAAGATTGGACAATGCTTCTGCCTTATGCAATGTTTCATGCAAGAAATTCTCTCTCTGTTTCTTTGTGTAACCTCACCCACTATGAAATTCCCTATGGGGCCCCTATTCCAGTAAGGGACCTAACCCCAACTCTAAGACCTAACGATCCCTTCCACACCACCATGCTTGACAGACTTACAGCTGTTGAAAGAACTCAGCGATACCTGTGAAAACAGCTGGCCACTGCCTACCAACCTGGAGATGAGGGGACTCCACATCAATATCAAGTAGGAGACTTTGTCTATGTAAGACAACATCAGGTGTCATCCCTGGAACCCCACTGGAAAGGACCATACCAGGTTCTACTTATAACACCTACAGTGGTAAAGGTAGACAGAATCACTTCCTGGATCCTGGCCTCTCATCTCAAGCCTGCACCCTGTCCAGACTCTGCCTGGAAACTGGAAGAGACTGGTAACCCTTTCAAATTGTGTATTCGCCAGGTGGATGAAGCTATAGAGTCTCTCCTTGACCACCAGTAGTTCTAACCCTCATCAGCCCTTTCAGCAGCGATGGCTGATCACAAATCCTACTGGAGAAGAAGTATAATCTATCTCACATATAGCCCACTTTGGGACCTGGTGGCCATTTCTCCACCCAGACATTTGTTAGCTGGCTATAGGTCTTTCCTATTAGGATATCCCTGATGAAGAGGATACCACTAAAATTCCATTAAATACCTTTTGTACCATAAATAATGGAAACAAACATTGTGGATGTCGGGACAGGTAAGCCAGGTGCAGGTTGGCTAGCCTAGATTACTATGTTTGCCCGGCAGACAATCAAAGCCACAAACAGCAACAGCTGTGTGGAGGAAAAGCCAATTTCTTCTGTAAGTCATGGGGATGTGAGCATACAGGGGCTTCCTGATGGAACCCGAACTCCTCATCAAATTCTGTACACAGCATTGGCCATATGACCAATTAGATAACCAAAACCCATGGCCCCCAGAGGGGTCTCTAGATCCTCAAATACTGTGTGACCTTTTTAACTTCTGCAAGTGCTCAAAAGGGTAAAAGGAGATTCCCCTATGTGGAGGCCTTTTCCCTCCTTCGCTCACATCCTGAACTATGCTTCTCCAATAGATCCTCACGCTCAGCCTTCATCTCCAGACTATCTGCTGTCACTCCAAACTCAGCAACCTGATTTCTTCCCTTCAATTACTAGATCAAAAACCCAAACCAACACCGTTCTCAGACCATTGCCCCCTGGCTGAGAAGCAGGTACTGAGGTACCCCTCCACCGACTCACTCCTCTCTTCTCTTGTCACTGCCCGCACTGGGTCCCACCAGGTCCTCTTTCCAGCTAACCCATAGCTCAAACCAGCTGAGGAGAGCCCTCAGACCCTTATCCAAATGTAATGAAAATGGCCTTTAAAGTTGCTCTTTCATCACTGAAAACAGGTTACTAAAAATTTAAAGTCCCTCACAGGCTTTGTGGATACTCACTCCCTTCTTCCCCTCTGCTCTACCTGTTCTACTGCTCAAGTTTTGTTGCTAGGAATATCCCAAACCCCTTTCCCATTATTCTTTTACATCTCTCCTTTCTCATTCTCAGATCCATGAAGCTGCTCTAAGCCCCGACTTCTCTGTCTCCCCCCTCTGTACCAGGCCCACAGAAAAGTTTTCACTGACCTTCTCCAGGAGTCTTCACCATGGCTGACTTTAGGACTTTCAGCAAAAAAGTCCCTATAAACGATTTCAGTGTAGATAACCTTCCTCATTTAATGTTGCCCTGTTCCACTTGGCCACTGGCTAAAAATAATCAGCACTCCTAAGCTAGACACCCCCTTACTAGTTTTTCACAAAATATGTGAACAATTCCTCTGGCCTTGAACTGGGGCTTCACAGAGATGGCAACATTTCTAAGATAAAGAAGTTACCATCTGGGCTCCATGGTAACAGCTGGCAGGGGGAAAAAAAGAAAGGGAAGTAAAAGCTCCCCCCCACCCAGTTGTCCTTGAAAAGTTAACTTGCCCAGAACAGAGAAAAAAAAAAAAAACAGAAACAAAAACAGCTTTTTGTGAACTTCTTCAGAGTGTGATCTTCTGAGCCACTTCTCTTACATGTTGGGTACAAAATTCTGAAACTACCTAAACTTGGAATTCAGAAGATTAATTGATTACAACCGAAGCAATGCCCTCTGAATCTGGGTGCAACCAAATAGGACTGTTTCACTGTCTTTGGTGCTATCTTAGGTGCCTTGCCTTGTCCGTCCCTACAACAGTATAATTCTATATACTAAAACATTGTTGATGTTTTCATGAAATGAAAAACGGATGTGATTAATTGTGTAATGGTGCATATGTTACCCAGAATGCTCTATCATGACGCAGGTTCATTTGAAGATCGAATAGGTGGGACATACAACCCGGTTTCACTGGGAACATATGTCCCTCACTTTAGCCATCCTATAAAGAATAGGAGTTGCCACAAGGGTGGGCACAGGAACCACTGCCCTGGTCCATGGGACACAACAAATGACCCAGTTAGAAGCAGAAATAGACCAAAACTTAAATATATTAGAAACCTCCATAACAGCTTTGCAGGAATCTTTAACCTCTCTCTCTGAAGTTCTTTTACAGAACAGTTGAGGGTTGGACCTCCTCTTCATGAGTGAAAGGGACCTTTGTGCTGCATTGAGGGAGGAATGTTGTGTGAAGTTGTCAGAAGCCAGTGGTGAGCTACTACCTGCTTTATCAGGAAAGGCCCCTCTTCTTAGCTTTCCTGTCTTTTGGCCATCCTCACATCAGTAGGTACCAAGAAAGACAGACTCTGTCCTTGGTAAATCCAAAAAAAGTGAGACCACTGGGACTGGGACTGGGACTGGTTGTGCTTGCCTGGCTTTCTGAATCCCACGTTTAGAGAGTTCCATCACCCAGGACGTTATGTGAGGTAACCTCAATCAGGAAGTGAATGAAGTCACTGCCTTGGCAACCACTTTGTCCTAAGAGTTGCTTCCAAGGGTCCCATGAGATGGAGGGTGCCCCTACTTCCTGTGACATTTTCACACGTTGGAATGGTATATCAACCATAGGCACCCGAGAACAGCTCTCCACACAGGCCTGGTTTGGTCAATCTTCTCTAAATTAAGATGAAAGAGGCTGATAAAGACACATCCCTTCATTCTGACCAGGTTGTTTACCATGGAAGTTGAGTTTTCCTCCCTCAGGTCCTTCATAGCTGTCTACAACTTCTCCAGGGTATCATTTCTGCATGGTCCTTTGAGGATCTCAGCAGGTTGAAGATCCCCTACATTCCTGTAGTGTAAGACCAACTTTTTCCCTGCTATTCTGTAAAGTTACATTGAGGGAACAGTGTATGGTTAGGGTAATAACAGGTTTTATTTGGGATAGGAATCATTCTGCTGGATGAATAATGGTATTGGGAACCTGTGATATTTACAAGAATATATAGGTGAAATATAAGTATAAAAACAGAAATCTAGGTAAGATTTGAAGCCCAGAAGAGCATTGGGCCCTTGATTGGGATACTTAGCTTTTAAATATCTTCTAAACAGATGTCTCAGATAAATCGATATACAATGGCATAGGACCTTGAAAATTGGATGATTGAATGTAGAAGAAAACATCCACTCATATAGGCATAGTTGGTAGGATTAGGAAGACAGTCAGTAGGTTTAGGAAGAAAAGTGAGTATAGGATTTGGACAAAAAGTTCTTTAGCAGTAGGGTTTGTGGTAGAGAGTGAATGTAAATGTCACCACATGTGAAGAGTCAGACACAATGATGAACTGGGGAAAATATATGGGGAAGCAGATATCAATGGAGATATTAAGAAATCAGGCAAAGTATAAATTGAGTGATAGGATTAGACATTTTCAACAGGGTAGAGGTTGAGTATAAAACCTTAGAAAGAATCAAATATTTAGTCACCAATAGGATTGACATTTGAGAGAATTAGGCAATCTGGACATGGATATTGTTAGTAATCCATGCACACTTTCCATTTAGGCTTTGGCACAGTCATAAGTGTGAACTTTGCATTTTGTTTCCAGAATATTACTGTGATAAAGTGCATATGTAGATCAGGTGACATCAGTATTTCTTCCACCATTTCTGTGGGCAATATTTTGAAGGTGTATAAATTAGTATAGGGTGTACAAATAGGTGTTCCCTGTGTCTAGGAATATAGATAAAATGAATGAATAGACCATACTGTGAATAAATAATATTACTGGTTCCAACTTTAAATATTGGATTGAATTGATATTTACAAATTTACAGGAAATCTTATATTGAGATACATACATTCATTACAACCATTTATACATCTAATGGTAATATTAGGTTTATGGTTTATCATGAAGAGTGTGTGAGTTTTGCTTTAAAAGTGATTATTGAAATCTAAAATAAAATGAAGTATCATGAAAAGACCAGTCAAAAAACATAGAGGAATACTTGTGTACTGAAGCAAGAAGTGATTAAAAGTGAAACAAAAGCCTATCAATTTGCAAAATTGTGAATGAAATATATATCCTATGATGTGCATAAACTGAAGAAATAGTCATGTAACAGTGTTGAATAAAAATGAAGGTCAAAATACACATCATGTCCCATAGGAATCTACATGCATTGATGTTAAAGTGGGTCAGTTACTGTAGAAAAATTAGGACTTCTATGCACCATTCACTGAATTTTGATTTCAGTACTAGGATACAATATGTATTTAAGGTGGATGAATATTTCTGAAAATAACTTTGTGAACATTTGGTTATAAATCCACATTCATGAACATGAATGCATTTAGGGATTGTATAATAAGACACATATATTTTACATTCTGAAAAATCTGGAGAGTGTGTGTGTGTGTATATATATATATATATATATATATATAAAGAGAGAGAGAGAGAGAGAGAGAGAGAGAGGCATTAAAAGGTAGCAATATATATGCCAATCGAAATTCATCATGAAATATATAACATCCACAGATCCAAAACTATTCATTTTACTGAACATGGATTTATATATTATATTGTTCAACTAGGAAGCTCACCCATAGTTTTAATTTTCAATTCCAACAACGTTTAGGAGGAGTGACCTCTTCTAAAAATTTGTATCTGCCAAGTCAGCCATCTAACAAAAATGTACATGTGATACCAGGTAGTATTCTATATGTACATTCAAAAATACATGTGCTGAATAGCCTACAGATAAAGGGAGATAGGAATTCACATATTTGTTAACTATAAAACACATGGAGAACTATTTCAATTTAAAATTGACTAGATTTATAACACCTACCCTTTATCATGCAAAAGGTAAATCCAACTATACACCATGCCTCTCTAAACTGCTTGTATTTCTATTCTGTTTGGGTTCTTTTTCTCCATCACTTTAGGATTGCTGCAATCTGGCTGGGCACAATTCAGGAGCCACTTGTCAAAAGAAACTAAAATTACTTTTAGAACCACACATGACTAAAAATTAGCTCCTCGGGAAAAACCCTCAGAGCCCAACTGCCACTACTGGCTTCCCACAAGCTCTCAACCTCCACACTCCTTCTCTTGAGGTCGATTGGCTGGGTCGTGTGGGCAGAGCCCAAAAAGTCCCACAATGAGCAGCTCCGTTGTCTGAAAGGGTGGGGAAACAGCCCAATGGCATTACCACAGAGGAGCCAATCAGCTAGATATTGCTGGGGCTGCTGTGAACCAATCATCAGCTTGCAGTCTGAAAGGGTGGGGAAACTGCTCAATGAGCATCTCCAATGAGCATCACCGCAGAGGAGCCAATTAGCTTGATGTTGCTGGGGCCGCTGTTAGCCAATCATCAGCCGGCAGTCTGAAAGTTTGTTTGGCCCCTTGGGCTGTGCCTCTCAACACCTCCCCCTCTCTGTTTAAACAACAAGCATGTGGCTTAGGGACCATGCCTGCCTTAGGTTGTCCAATAGTACATATGGTGCTTACCCATTATCGAATGAGCTGACCTCAAGGTATCAGCCTCCAGTCTTAGATTGGTACCATTGCAATTGGATCTTACCCGTCACTAGCTACAGGTCCAGTATACAGTCACACCTGTGGAGAGGTCTTTGTACCAGCGGGGGGTGAGGTTCTTTGTCTCACCTCTGTTGGCCCCCAAATTTTAGCTGAACGACCATGACAGCAGAAGGGAGGAAGATACACCAAGCCAATTGACGGCTCCTTTTGGAAAAATTGTACCACCGATGACATCATCAGCAAAAATACCCCAACACTACCACAAGTCAATTCACCAACATATTGTTCACAATGCATGCAGGTGAGTTCACAATGCATACAGGTGATACATAGTCGAGGCAAGTTCTGCAAGCAGTTCAGTGATGGCTATTGCAGAAGCTGTAGATTGGTTTTATCTTTGTCTTTACAGGCACTGGGATGAAGATAGGAATTTTGGCAATAATGGCCAAAGAAAAATTATGTAACATTCCAGAAGGTACTAAAAGAAAACAATTTTCTTAACAATTTACATTGTCTTGAAGAGAATTATTAAATATAATGAAAAGAAAAGGTGAAAGTAAACAAACAGATCTGTTAACCTCCTTTTTTGTACACATTTTAAAACAATCCTCAACAGGTGTTTACCCAATTTAAATTAAAACATTTACATCAAGTGTATAAAAATATATTTGGATCCATTTTTTCATGAGCGCTCATCATATATGATATATGGACATACGTACATTCAAACATATAACAAAAAACACAAGTGTGCACACGTAATATAATACATACAACACATAACATAAGAGTAAAGGCCTTATAACATTTTACAGGTGAAATCTCCATTGCAATGTCTAAAAACTCTATAGTCCAAAAATAGAACTGATCAGCAAAACATTAACCTAGGTTTGTATGAGCTCAAAAACCAAAATAGAACTTCATGACATGGGAAAGGGTAATAATAAAATAGATATTGAAAAAAGCATCCTGGATTTGTAACAGATGTAAGAATAGCCAAACTGGAGTTCTGGATATCAGCTGTTATGGATTTGAGCCAAATCATATTCTTTTAATCTGTAGAAATCGCTTTAGTTAGTCTCTCTGGAATCCAAATCGGCTGCTGTTCTCCCTGTGGAAACACACAAACAGACCTCCAACTCCAGACAATTACTGGGTCAGGACATTTCCATTGTCCTGTTAGAATATCCTTCCAAAGTACCTTGGGCTTATGTACATTTTTTGGACACATATGCCTTTCCACAGGAATAAGCCCTGATGAATCCAAATTTCCAAAGTTTAGAGTAAAAAGGGTTATTTTAAGTTTATCTTTGGGGAATATATACCCCTTCCCAATTCCTTTTTTTTTTGTTTAATTAGTACGTTTTAATAGTTTGATGAGCTCATTTAACTATGCCTTGTCCCTGCAGATTGTATGGGATTCCTGTTATATGAGTAATGCAAAATGATGAGCAAAATTCTTTAAAAGAGGTAAAAGTATAACCAGGGGCAACATCTGTTTTTAACTGTTTTGGAATGCCCACAGTGGCAAAATTTTGTAAGCAATGAGCTATAACATCTTTAGTTTTTTTTCTCCGGCATGAAGGGAGTCCATCAAAAATTCAGAAGAAGTATCAACTGTAACATGCAAATATTTTAATTTTCCAAATTCTGGCAAGTTTGTGACGTCCATCTGCCAAATATGGTTAGGTATCAATCCTCTAGGATTGACTCCAAGATTAACTTGTGGTAAAATGGTCACACAATTTTGACATTGTTTTATTATTTGTCTAGCTTGTTCCTTAGTTATTTTAAAGCGCTTATGTATAGTATTAGCATTGACATGGAATTTTTTATGAAAATTTGTAGCTTCTTCTACTGTAGAGAAAATATGTATGTCATGCGTAGTTTTATCTGCTAAATCATTACCCAAACTAAGGGCTCCAGGCAATCCTGTATATGTCCTGATATGCCCTATAAAGGACGGATCTTTTCTGTCCCAGATTAGACTTTGTATAGTGGAAAGAAAAGAGAAAACAGGAGAGGAAGGGGAAATTTGTTTCTTCCTAAGATTATATATTGAAACTCAACCCTGTTGAAAATGCATAATCATATCACTCACTTTATACTTTGCCTGATTTCATAATGTCTCTAAAGATATGTGGTTTCCTGCATATTTTCACCACTTCACCATTGTGACTGACCCTTCACATGAACTTATGTTCACTTTCACTCTCTAACCACAACCCTAATGCTGCAGAACTTTTGTTCCAAATCCTATACTCACTCTTCTTCCTAAACCAACTCTGTACCTAATTCTACCTACTATCCGTTTTTGACTGGATGTTCTCTTCAACATTCAATCATCCAAGCTACAAGGTCCGATGCCATTGTATATCTATTTATCTGAGACATCTGTACACAATGTAAATCAAAGTTAAGTATCCCAATCAAGGGCCCAATGCCCTTCTGAGCTTCAAAATTACCTAGATTTCAGTTTTAATTCATATATTTAACCTCTATATTTTTATAAATATCTCAGGTTCCCAATACCATTATTCATCCCGCAGGATTATTCCTAACTCAAATCAAACATTTTATTAGCCCTAAGAATACACTGTTCTATCAACCTATATTTAAAGAAAAGCAGGGACAGAGTTGGTCTTACAATACAGGAATGTAGGGGATCTTCCACCTGCTGAGAACCTCCAAAGTCCATGCAGAAATGAATCCTGGAGAAGATATAGTCAGCTATGAAGGATCTGCGAGAGCAAAAGTCATCTTCCATGGCAATCACCCTGGTCAGGATGAAGGGATGTGTCTGAATCAGCCTCTCTCTTCTTAATGTAGAGGAGATTGACCAAACCAGGCCTGTGTGGATAGCTATTCCCGGGTTCCTAAGGTTGACATACCATTCTAACTTGTGAAAGTTTCAAAGGAAGTAGGGGAAGCCTCCATCTAATGGGACACTTGGAAGCAACTATTAGGACAAAATGGTTTACAAGGCAGTGAATTTATTCAGTTCCTGAAGGGAGTGACCTCACCTCACTTTCTTGGTGATGGATCTCTCTGAACTTGGGATACTGGAAACCAGGCACATAGAGCCAGTCCCAGTCCCAGTCCCAATGGGCTCACTTGTTTGGATTTACCAAGGACAGAGTCAGTCTTTCTTTGTACCTACTGATGTTAGGATGGCAAAAGCAAGGAGAGCTCTGAAGAAGGGCCTTTCCTGAGAAAGCAGGTAGTGGCTAAACACTAGCTTCTGACAACTTAACAGAGTTGGTCAAGGAGAACAGACCTGAGACAGGACAGGACTTTTCAGGGGAAAATTGTATGGCCCACCAGTCAGAGGACACTCCCTAGAGTCACAGACCTACTTGGGGGAAGGAGGTGCCAATATGGGTGTGGTTTTGGGTTTATGATTTTGTCTCATGTTCTGAAAATAGGTAGGAAAGGTGGTTTGTTTTTTGGGGTTGAACTGTTTCTAGTAAGACGTTTGACAAGGCGAGTGTTTCTATGTCTGTGTATCCCACTATGTCCGTGGTTGTAGAAATTAGAAAAGAGAATGCATCAATGGATTTGTCCTGTCTTGTAGAAAGCTTCCCAGCATTCATCCTGCCCAATTAATGAATGGATTGCAGCTTTCCTTAAGGATGGGCAACACCAATGATCTTAGTAATTTTCAATTTTCTTTCTGAATTCTCGCCAATCTCCAGAATAGGCTCATGGTTTTGTGTCCAAGATATGTACCACCTCCAAGCTCTGTGACATGGCCATGTACTGGATAGATGAAGGGAATGGCGAGCATCTCAGAAAACGCAGATATCAGTGTGACCAGTAAACTCTCAGTGGAGAAACCCTTCTTTGAGCCTTTTGCTTACATAATGTTCTGTTGCCTTGAATGTCAAGAAGTACTTTGTTTCGGACCACCCCTTTGTGAAGCCTGAAGAAAACAGTTTTCAGATCTAAATGAATGGGCATAACCTGTGGCTCTTTGCTTACTTGCTTTGGAAATGGATGTGTCTGAATCCAACTCTATGCCCTGTGTGAGGCTGTGTCTTAGATTCTCTGCAACTGATAGATCTAAAGAAAGATCCCATGTGTGCATCCAAAACCAAAATGGCCAAAAGAGCAGTCATTGTGGGTGAAGTTTCTCTCCGTCCTCTGTTAGGTTCTTGACGTCCATCAAGTGAGAATTGGGATCCTTTGGGTCAAATGAGTTTTTCAAAGCACTGCAGATGTGGTTGGGTTTTCTTATGACTGAAATTCACATAAAGAATCTACACCTGACAGTCAGTAGGCCTCAAATTGCAGAAGAAGATCAGTATTAATGGCAGGTGTATTTGATCAATCCTGGTTCACTGGAAGGGTTTCCAGGCCACCCTGACTTTAGGCAAATTAGCGGCAAGGGAGCATGTTTTGGACACTGTCTTGGGCTATGCCCCTCATGGAAACGTCCAGCCAGAGGTTATGATGAGTGTCTATATGGAAGAAGATGAGGGCCATTGGGGAGTGTTTTGGTTTTAATTGTGGTCATTTGTGTGGCATTTGGAAGAGATGACTGGGTCCACCTGGGCTTGAACTCTGGTGTGATTCCCCTTAGAGACTGAGTTCTGGAACTGAGCTCAGAGAAGTATTGCCATTAATTGTGTTGGGATTTTATGAGACCACGCATAAGAGTCGCCCTTTAAACTGAGATCTAGCATTGAAGTGCTCTGTCCCATAATGAAAGATCCACAAACAGTGAAAGCAACGACACATGAAACAGACAAGACAAGACAATAAAGACAGGCAATGGACGTCCAACACTGAGATCAGGACTGAGTAGCCGGCAATAACCAATGGGCTGGCAATACCGAATCCAAAACAAAATATCACTGAGTCGAGGAATCTATTATAACTAAATTTCCCAAGTCCTCTGGGGCGTCCTCCAGGAACGTGGCCTGTGGCTCTGTGACACGTCTGTCAGCCACTGTCGGAGAGAGCTCACACTCTTCATCAATAGCCATTTTTCCAAGTCCTAACCTGAAACCTGAAACCAGGAATAGGAGACTTACTTACCCCAAGAGTAGCCCGTTGGGGTCTCTCATCCGCCGCTGCCAGATATCAGTGGAAACTTCATGTGTAAAGGTCGGGCGTGCATTGGAGGAAGAGACCACCAAGAAACTGACTCATGAAACAGCAAAGGGTTTATTGGAGTTCCAGCATGCTGGGGCTCAGAGCTCACTTGAATACAGCAGAGAGCCCTGAGAAGAGCTTGAGCAGAGCTTATATACTTTCCTTGCCGAGGGCAAGGAGGGAAGTTTATTGATGGGTCAGTGGGAGTGGGCAGTTTGCATGCAACCAGGTGAGAGAGTAAATTCTGCAGTTTGAAAACTGGGGACAGCACATTCTGGGAACAAGATTAGCAAACAGTTCTCAAGATTTCAACAGTGTTTTGTTAAGCATAGAGAAAAACAGGAAGTGACAAGTACCTATTTAATTAACCATTCAATAACAACTATACCTTTTTAAATGGATGTTCTCATCTACATTCAATCTTCCAAGGTACAGGGTCCTATGACATTGTATATCAATTTACCTGAGACATCTGTGCAGAACGTAATTCAACGCTAAGTATCCCAATTAAGGGCCCAATGCCATTCTGGGATTCAAATCTTACTTAGATTTCTGTTTTCCTACATATATTTCAACTATATATTCTTATACATATCGCAGCTTCTCAATAGAATTATTCATAAACAGAATGATTCCTAACCCAAATCAAACATGTTATTAACCCTAACCCTACAGTGTTCCCTCAATCTAACTTTAAAGAAGAGCACGGACAGAGTTGGTCTTATAATACAGGAATGTAGGGGATCTTTCACCTGCTGAGAACCTCAAAGGTCCATGGAGAAATAAGCCATGGAGAAGATGTAGGCAGCTATGAAGGACCTGAGAGAGCAAAAGTCATCTTCCATGGCAAACAACCTGGTCAGGATGAAGGGATGTCTCTGAATCTGCCACTCACACCCTGTGAACTGCGCCACTTCACAGGTGAATAACGAGTTAGAACGACAAAAAATTATCTTGTTAGGATCTTACAGAAAAATGGGTGTGCACCGAAACCTAGAAGAATGATTTCCACCAATGAGGTCCGGTAATTGAGTCTCAAACACGAGCCAAATGTGCGACCGGAGATCCGGGCTGACAAATCTGTGTGGCCTGCCCCGTGGCTAGAGACAGCAGCGCACCACCTAGAAGCGACCAGCCGGCAGGGAGAAACGTTGCTGCAGATTCTGTGGAATCCTGCTGGCTGACCTCCAACTGAGCCCCGGGCTGAGTTTGGGATTTCAAACGGGGAAGGAAGTGCTACAGTTCTATCCCCCCACAATAAAAACTCCACCAAGGAAACCAACGGTCACCATCTTGGAGAGCAGAAGTAACCACCGCCACTCTCCAACAGATTGCAACAATAAAACAGGTTTGTGTTACTCAGCTCATCTCCCATACAGCAGGGAATTCACATAAAATCTCTCTTAGGCTTTCCATTGGAGAGATTATCAGAGAGAGCCTGCATAAAGACGTCGGGAAAACTACAGGCACCTGACCTTCAACTTCCCCTCCCATCAGCGGCGAAAACGAAACCTGTCTAGCCAGAGCTGGGAGAGGGGCAAGAGGAAAAAATCAAAACAATAGAGTGCCGGGGTTCCCCATAGACACCATCCACACCCAAGAAACGGCAGGCCCAGAGGACAGTATGAGCTGCCGAGAGGCATCACTCAGGGGAAATCTGGTCTAGCACGAGAAACCAGGACTAGCAGGAGATAACAGGGGACTAGAGGCCAGGCCCGCGTGACTGGGCGGCTGGAGAACGCCCGCCCACTGGTCACAAACAGCCCGCTGCTGGTGCGACTGGGTGGCTGGTGCCCGCCTGCCTACCAGCGACCAATCGCCCGCTGGCTGCACGTGCAACTGGGTGGCTAGAGATCTCCCGCCCACCAGTGACAGCCCACCCGCTGACTGTGTGACTGGACAGCTGGAGACCGCCTGCCCGCCGGCGACCGGGAGTTGAAAACAAACAGAGACAGATCAGTCCCAGCCCACTCCCATTTGAACACCCTGGCAAGGAGCCTGGGGCCCGCCATAGCAGACAGGTGACATCACTGGAGCTCGGCCATCGCAATTCCTTCCAAGCAGAATTCACTTTAGCAGGCATAGTCTACCAACACAAAGGAGAGACAACAGATATATTAAACCAAAACAAATCTATAGAATAGAGCAGAAAAACAGCAATCAAATAGAGATGGAAAACAACGTGAACATCATGAAAAAACAAAGGAAAAAAATGTGTACAAACAATGCAGGACAACTTAATTCTACAGGAGGACCTAGAATCATCAGAAACAGGGATAGGGAAAAAAACTCAAGGCTTACCTAACTCAGATGGAAAGGGATATTAGAGAATACATGAATCAGCAAGTCCTAGCAATAAAAGTATATTTTGAAAATGAATTAAACAAATTCAAATGGCAAAGAACAAGCTTTACCAGGAGATAGAGATCTTAAAAAAAATCAAACAGTAATCCTAGAAATGCAGGAAACTATTAATTAAAACTCAAACGAGAATATTACAAATAGACTAGATCAAATAGAAGTCAGAACATCAGATAATGACGACAACGTTTATCAACTTGAAAAGAATATAGTCAACACAGAAAAGATGCTTAAGTCCCAAGAGCAGTCTATTCAAAAGATATGGGATGTCATAAAAAAAACAAATTTCACAGTCATCGGAATAGAAGAAGCCATAGAGATTCAAACCGAAAGAATGGACAACATATTAAATGAAATAATTCTAGAAAACTTCCCAGAGATGAAAGATGGAATGGATTGCCAAATCCTTGAAGACTACAGGACCCCAAACATTCAAAACCATAATAGACCAACTCCAAGACATATAATTATGAAGATAGCCAAAATACAGAACAAGGAGAGAATATTAAAAGCTACGAGAGAAAGGAGGCGGATTACATTCAGGGGTAAACCAATTAGATTAACGACTGATTTTTCATCACAAACTTTGAAAGTGAGAAGATCCTGGAACAATGTATTTCAAACACTGAAAAATAATGAATTCCAACAAAGAATACTGTATCCAGCAAAATTAAGCTTCAGATTTGACAATAAAATTAAAGTCTTTCACAATGAATAAAAACTAAAAGAATTCACACCCATAACACCAGCACTGCAAAGGATTTGGGCAAAATACTACAAGAAGAAGAATTGAAAAATAGTGCCCCAAACTAACAGTGGGAGGTATCTCAGTAAAGGGGGAGGAAAATAACCAAAAAGTAAAAACTAGCCAAACTAAAATAAATAAATAAATTAACATGAATGGATGTACAAATCATATTTCAATTGTAACCTTAAATGTTAATGGCCTAAACTCACCATTCAAGAGACATAGGGTAGTAACCTGGATCAAAAAAACAAATCCAACAATATGCTGCTTTCAGAAGACTCATACGATAGGTAAAGACATACACAGGCTGAAAGTAAAAGGTTGGGAAAAATCATACCACTCACAGGGCACACGGAAGCAAGCAGGAGTGGCCAAACTCATATCAAATACAATCAACTTCAAACCTACGTTAATCAAAAGGGATAAAGAAGGACACTATATAACGTTAAAAGGAACCATCCACCAACATAACATAACAATTACCAATTTGTATGCAGCAAACAAATGAGCTGCCACACTCATAAAACAAACTCTTCTCAAGTTCAAGAGTCAAATAGACTACAACATAATAATTATAGGTGACGTCAACAGACCGCTCTCACCATTAGACACATCCTCTAGACAAAAACTGAATAAAGAAACTATAGAACTCAACAGCACAATCAATAACCTAGACTTAACCGACATATATAGAATATATCAACCATCATCAAGTGGATACACCTTCTTATCAGCAGCAGATGGATCCTACTCAAAGATAGACCATATATTAGGTCATAGGGCAACTCTTAGTAAATATAAAGGCGTGGAGATAATACCATGCACCATATCAGATCATAATGAAATGAAACTGGAAATCAATGATAAAAGAAGGAAGGAAAAATCCTACATCACATGGAAAATGAACAATATTCTACTGAATGATCAATGGGTTACAGAAGACATTAAGGAGGAGACAAAAAAATTCTTAGAGACAAATGACCATACAGACACAACCTACTGTAATCTATGGGACACAATGAAAGCAGTTTTAAGAGGAAAATTCATTTCTTGGAGTTCTTTCCTCAAAAAAAGAAAAAAACAACAACAAATAAATGAACTCACACTACACCTCAAAAACCTAGAAAAGGAAGAGCAAAACAACAGGAAATGTAGTAGACGACATTAAAATAAGAGCAGAAATCAACGAAATTGAAACAAAAAATCATTGAAAAAATTGATAAACTAAAAGTTGTTTCTTTGAAAAAATAAATAAGATTGACAGGCCCTTAGCCATGATAACGAAGAGAAGAAGAGAGAGAACTCAAATTATTAACATAGGGGGTGAAAAATGCAACACCACAACAGACACTACAGAAATATAGAAGATAATTAGAAAGTATTTTGAAACCCTATATTCCAATAAAATAGAAGATAGTGAAGATATCAATAAATTTCTTAAGTCATACGATCTGCCCAGATTGAGTCAGGAAGACACACACAATTTAAACAGACCAATGACAAAGGAAGAAATAGAAGAAGCCATCAAAAGATAACCAACGAAAAAAAGCCCTGGACCGGATGGGTAAACAGCGGAGTTCTACAAAACCTTCAAAGAAGAATTAATACTGATTCTTTTCAAGCTCTTTCAAGAAATAGAAAAAGAAGGAGCTCTTTCAAATTCATTCTATGAGGCCAAAATCACCCTGATCTTGAAATCAGACTAAGACACTTCAAAGAAACAAAACTACAGACCAATATCTCTAATGAACTTGGATACAAAAATTCTCAATAAAATCCTGATGAATCGAATACAAAAGCATATCAAAAAAAAATGTGCACCATGATCAAGTAGGATTCACCCCTGGGATGCAAGGCTGGTTCAATATACGGAAATCAATAAATACTATTCACCACATCAATAGACTTAAAGACAAGAACCATATGATCATCTCGATAGATGCAGAAAAAAACATTTGACAAAGTACAGCATCCCTTTATGTTCAAAACACTAGAAAAACTAGGGATAACAGGAACTTACCTCAACATTGTGAAAGCTATATATGCTAAACCTCAGGCTAGCATCATCCTAAATGGAGAAAAACTGAAGGGATTGCCTCTAAAATCTGGAACAAGACAGGGATGCCCTCTATCACCACTTCTATTCAATTTAGTTCTTGAAATTCTAGCCAGAGCAATTAGACAATAGAAATTAAAGGCATAAAAATAGGAAAACAAGAACTTAAATTATCACTATTTGTGGATGACATGATAATATATATAACAGACCCAAAAGGGTCTACAAAGAAACTGCTAGAGATAATAAATGAATTAAGCAAAGTGGCAGGATATAAAATCAACACGCATAAATCAAAGGCATTTATGTATATCAGGAGCAAAACTTCTGATATGGAAAGGAGGAAAAACCACTCCATTCACAATATCCTCAAAGAAAATAAGATACTTGGAAATCAACCTAACAAAAGAGGTGAAAGATTTATATAATGAAAACTACAGAATCCTAAAGAGAGAGATAGAAGAAGATCTTAGAAGATGGAAAAATGTACCCTGTTCATGGATAGGCAGAACTAACATCATCAAAATGGTGATATTACCCAAAGTTCTCTACAGGTTAAAATGGATGCCAATCAAAATCCCAACGGCATTTCTTGTAGAAATGATAAAGCAATCATGAAATTCATATGGAAAAACAAAAGACCCAGAATAGCAAAAGCAATTCTAAGCAGGAATTTGAATCTGGAGGTATAGCGATACCAGAGTTCAAACTGTACTACAAAGCAATAGTTATAAAAGCAGCGTGGTACTGGTACCAAAACAGGCAGGTGGATCAGTGGTAGAGAATAGAGGACACAGAAATCAATCCACAAAATTACAACATTCTTATATATGATAAAGAGGCTAAAAGCATATTGGGAGATGGATAGCATCTTCAACAAATGGTGCTGGGAAAATTGGAAATCCATATGCACCAAAATGAAACTGAATCCCTTTCTCTCGCCATGCACAAAAGTTAACTCAAAATGGATCAAGGAGCTAGTGATGAAATCAGAGACACTGCATGTGATAGAAGAAAAAGATGGCTATGATCTACATACTGTGGGGTCGGGCTCCAAATTCATTAAAAGGACACCCATAGCCCAAGAGTTAATAACAACAATAAACAAATGGGACTTACTTAAACTAAAAAGTTTTTTCTCTGCAAGAGAAACAATAAGAGAGGTAAATAGAGAGTCTACATCCTGGGAACAATTTTTTACCCCTCACACTTCAGATAGAGCTCTAATATCCAGAATATACAAAGAACTCAAAAAATTAAACAATAAGATAACAAATAACCCAATCAACAAATGGGCCAAGGACCTGAACAGACACTTCAGAGAGGAGGACATACAATCAATCAACAAGTACATAAAAAAATGCTCACCATCTGTATCAGTCAGAGAAATGCAAATCAAAACCACCCTAAGATACCATCTTACTCCAGTAAGATTAGCAGCCATTATGAAGTCAAACAACAATAAGTGTTGGCGAGGATGTGGAGAAAAGGGTACACTTGTACACTACTGGTGGTACTGAAAATTGATAAGGCCAATTTGTAAAGCAGTATGGAGATTTCTTGGAAAGCTGGGAATGAATGCACCATTTGACCCAGCTATCACCCTTCTCGGACTAGAGGGTCTTAACAGAGCGTACTATAGGGATACTGCCACATCAATGATCATAGCGCCACAATTCACAATAGCTAGACTGTGGAACCAACCTAGATGTCCTTCAATAGATGAATGGTTAAAAAACTGTGACATCTATACACAATGGAGTATTACTCAGCACTAAAAAATGGCAAAATCATAGACTTTGCAAGGAAATGGATGGCATTAGAGCAGATTATGCTAAGCTAAGCTAACCAATCCTTAAAAAAATGCCAAATGTCTTCTTTGATATAAAGAGAGCACCTAAGAACAGAACAGGGAGGAAGAGCATGAGAAAAAGATTAACATTAAACAAAGACGAGTGGGGGGATAGAAAGGGGGAGAGAAGGGAAAGCATATGGAAATGGTAGGAGACCCTCAATGTTACACAAAATTACATATAAGAGCTTGTGAGGGGAAATGGGGGGAAAACAATGGAGAGAATTGAACAACAGAAGATGAGGTAGAGAGGAAAG
This sequence comes from Callospermophilus lateralis, assembly GCF_048772815.1. Classification (NCBI taxonomy): domain Eukaryota; kingdom Metazoa; phylum Chordata; class Mammalia; order Rodentia; family Sciuridae; genus Callospermophilus; species Callospermophilus lateralis. The sequence goes on along the minus strand of NW_027512385.1, from coordinate 491,424 downwards.
ATGGGAGGGGAGGGGAGGGGGGATAGTAGGGGATAGAAAAGGTAGCAGAATACAACATCACTATTATGCCATTATGTACAAATGTGAATGTGTAACCAATGTGCTTCTACAATTCGTATTTGGGGAAAAATGGGAGTTCATAACCCAAATGAGTCAAATGTATGAAAGATATTATATCATGAGTTTTGTAATGTTTTGAACAATCAATAAAAATAAATAAATAAATAAAGGTTTAAAATTGAGTGGCAAGAAATCAGCTAAAAAAGTGTTGAGATGCATTCATTTTGCTAAGCAGAAACTTTGTTTTGTGTAGTTGTATCTATCACAAATTTATTTTACCAGAAAACTGGCTTTTGAAAATACACTTAATTGAGATTAAAGGATAATCCACCTACCTTCATGAAAAATTCATAGCATTTCCTATATTTTTCATATTTCAATTTTTGGTAAATATTTTGTCATGGACCAGGTCTAGTCTTAGGCTATTCTTTCAGAATACTGCCTCATCTGATAAGTTGGTACAATGTGTTGGATTGTTCTTTTCATCTTTTATTTAATAGTTTCTAGCTGATAATGTGTATTTTTCATTATCTTTATTTGGACATACATACCCAACGATATCTTTGCATTTTATGTTTTACTGGGAAGAGACTCATCAAAAGCTCTGTATTATATGTATCAACAATCAAACATTTAGAGCATGCAATTATTCTTAATTTTGCATGAAAATATCTTTGTACCATTTACTTATAAAAATTTAGAACTATTAAAAATGTCCCTACTGTAATAAGTAACTAATTACCAGAAAAATTAAACAATTCACTTTATATCAATTATGAATATGAAAAGTACTAAAATAAGTATTTGGCAATTAATACATAATTGATAGAAATTGAAATCATAAGAAAGCCATTTAAAATGTCAGTGCATATGGTCCTTAAATAATAGGTTGTTCAAAAAAATTTCTCTAATTCATAAGATATAATATGCCATATTACAGCGTAACGTGATAAAAAACATTAAATTATCAATATTGATAATAAAGAATGATACCTTTTTTATTAAATATGTTTATTTGATTTTCATTGTAAGATGTTAATTCTGGAAGACTTCAGAATTAAGAAAGTCTTGGTGTATATTATTTCTAACAGGCTAATCAAAGTACTTTTAAATATATATGTATATATATATATATATATATATATATATATATATATATATATATATATATATATAATATATGTAATGCATATGCATGAATATAGACACATATGTATAATAAATGTATTGTAATATATCTATCAGGTGATTATAATTATTAATTTTTTTAAAAAAATATAGTGACTATAAAAAACAGTCTCAAATTTAAATTTCATAGCATACAACTGTTTGTAATGCCATGAGAGAAAAATAGATATGGAGGAAAAACGAAAAAGGAAGAGAGAGAAGGGGAAAAATGAGGAAGAAAGTGAGTAAAGAAGAGGGAGAGGCGTGTTCGATGTTAAGACAAAAGTGGAGCGGCTGGGTTTGTGATTCAGTGTTAACATGTTTGCCTAGTATGTGTGAGGAACTGGGTTCTATTCTCAGCACCACATACAAATAAAGAAAATGAAGATCCATCAACAACTTAAAAAATAAAAAATAAAAAACTAGAAATATTACTAAAATCCCAAGCATTTATGAATGTTAAATAATAAAATATATGTTACATAGCCTTATGTAATTTCTAGACTCCCCAAAAAAGTCATTAAATGTTGGATTATTAGTGCTATAACTAAAAATCCATTGCTCTTTCCTCTACATTCTGTGGCATTCTAGTGCTAAAATAAATTGTAGTATAACACCAAAAAAAAAAAAATCCTAATATTTCTACAGTAACTGACTCAGTTTAACATCAATGCAAGTAGATTCCTATGGGACATGATATGTACTTTGAAGTTTATTTTTATTCAACACTGGTACATTTCTATTTCTTGAGTTTATGCACATTATAGGATATATATTTCATCCACACGTTCACAAATTTATAGGCATTTATTTCACTTTCAATCACTTCCTCCTTCAGAAAACATGTATTCCTCCGTTTCTGACTGGTCTTTTCTTGAAACTTCTTTCCAAACACATTATTTTCGATTTCCATTATCACATTTGAAGCAAAACTCACACACCCCTCATAATAAACCATAACCCTAATATTACCATTAGATGTACAACTGGTTGGAATGAATGATTGTATATCAATATAAGATTTCTTACTTAGTTTCAGATATCAATTCAATCCATTATTTAAAGTGGAACCAGTTATATTATTTATTCACAATGTGGTATTTTCATGCATTATCTCTATATTCATAGACACAGGGTACACCTCTTTGTACCCCCAACACTAATTTATACGTCTTCAAAATATTGCTCCCAGAAATGTTGGAAGAAATACCCATGTCACCTGATCTACATATGCATTTTATCACTGAAATATTCTGGACACAAAAAGCAAAGGTCACACTTATGATTGTATCAAAGCTAAATGAAAAGTGAACATGGATTACTAAAAACATCCATGTCCAGGTTGCCTAATGCTCTCAAATGAAAATACTATTGGTAACTACAAATTAGTTTCTTCCAAAGATTATATATTCAAACTCAACCCTGTTGAAAATGTCTAATCCTCTCACTCACTTTATACTTTGCCTGTTTTTGTAATGTCTCTATTGGTATCTGCTTTTCCACAGTTCATCATTGTGACTAAATCTTCACATGTTCGGAAACTTACATTCACACTCTAATCGAAATCCTATTGCTAAAGAACTTTTGGTCCAAATCCTATATTCACTCTTCTTCTTAAAACCTACCTACTATCTTCCTAATCCTACCGACTATCACTTTTTGACTGGAGGTTCTCTTCTACATTCAATCATCCAGTTACAAGGTCTTATGCCATTGTATATCGATTTCTCTGAGACATTTTTGCAGAATGTAATTCAACGATAGGTATCCCAATCAAGGGCCCAATGATTTCTGGGCTTCAAATCTTACTTAGATTTCTGTTTATGTACATATATTTCACGTCTGTATTCTAATAAATATCACAGGTTCCAATAACATTATTCATCCAGCAGAATGGTTCCTAACCGAAAATGAAAATGTTATTAACCGTAACCATACACTGTTCCCTCAATCTAACTTTACAGAAGAGCAGTGACAGTGTTGGTCTTACAATACAGGAATGCATGGGATCTTCCACCTGCTGAGAACCTCAAAGGTACATGCAGAAATGATCCCTGGAGAAGATGTAGGCAGCGATGAAGGACCTGAGAGAGCAAAAGTCATCTCAATGGCAAACAACCTGGTAGAATTAAGGAATGTGTCTGAATCAGCCTCATTCTTCTTAATACAGAGAAGATAGACCAAACCATGCCTGTGTGGAGAGCTGTTCCCTGGTCCCTATGTTTGATATACGATTCGAACTTGTGAAAGTGTCACAGGATGTAGGGGCATCCTCCATCTCATGGGAACCTTGGAGGCAAATGTTAGGACAACGTGGTTTCCAAGGCAGTGACCTCATTCAGTTCCTCAAGGAAGTGACTTCACCTCACTTCCTTGGTGATGGAAGTCTCTGAACTTGGGATCCAGGAAGCCAGGCACCCAGAGCCATAACCCGTCCAAGTCCCAGTGGTCTAACTTGTTTGGATTTACGAAGGACAGAGTCAATATTTCTTGGTACCTACTGATTTGAGGATGGCCAAATGCCAGGAAACCTCTGAAGAGGGTCCTATCCTGATAAAGCAGGTAGTGGATCACCGCTGGCTCCTGACTACTTCACAGAGTTGGCAAAGTATAGCAGATCTGAGACAGGACAGGCCATTTTGGGAGAACATAGTATGGCCCACCAGTCAGAGGACACTCCGGATATGACAGACCTACTTGGGGGAAGGAGGTGCCTTTGCGGGTGTGGGTGTGGGTTTGTGGTTTTGTCTCATGTTCTGAGAATACGAAAGAAAGGCGGTTTGATTGGATTGTAGTGAACTGTTTCTAGTAAGTCGTTTGACAAGGCGAGTCTTTCTATGTCTGTGTATCCCACTGTGTCCGTGGTTGTCGACATTAGAAAAGAGAATGCATCAGTTGATGTGTTCTGTCTAGTAGAAAGCTTCGCAGCATTCATCCTGCCCAATTGATGAATGGACTGCGGCTTGCCTCATGGATGGGCAACACCTACTATCTGCCTAAGTTCCTGTTTTCTTCCTGCATTCTGGCCACTCTCCCGAATAGGCACATAGTTTTGTGTTTAAGATATGTACCACCTCAAGCTCTGTTAAATGGCCATGTACTGGACAGCTGAAGGGAATGGGAGAATCTCAGAAAACTCAGATATCAGTGTGACCAGGAAAGTCTCAGTGGAGAAACCCTGCTATGGGCCATTCTCTTACTATGTATCTGTTTCCCTGAATGTCAGGAAGTTCTTTGCCTCAGGCCACCCTCATGTGAAGCCTGAAAAAAAGAGTTTTCAAATGAAAATGAATGGGCATCACCTGTGGCTCTTTGCTTAATTTCTTTGCAAAGGGATGTGTCTGAATCACCCTTTGGCCCTGTGTGCGGTTGTGGCTTAGATTCTCAGCCCCTGATGGATCTAAAGAAAGATCCGATGTGTGCATCCAAAACCAAAATTTCAAAAAGATCAGTTATGATGGATGAAGTCTCTTGCCTTTCTTTGTTAGGTTCCTGAACTACATCAAGTGAGAATAGGGATCCTTTGGTTCAAATAAATTTTTGAAAGCCCTGAAGAAGTGCTTGGGTTTTCTTATGACTCCAATTCACATAAAGAATCTATACCTGACAGTCAGTAGGCCTCAAATTGGAGAAGCAGATCAGTATTAACTGCGGTCTTATTTTATCACTCCTGGTTCACATGCAGGGTGTCCAGGCCACCATGACTTTAGGCAAATGAGCGGCAAGGGAGCTTATTTTGGACACTAACCCATACCCTACTAGACTCTGACTAGTAATCCTAACATGATGGAGAATAATAACCCGAACAGAATAGAAATACAAGAAGTTTTGAGGATTCATGTTGTATAGTTGTACTTGCCTTTTGCATTATATAGGGTAGGAGTTATAAATTTAGTCAATTTTTAATTGAAACAGTTCTCCATGTGTTTTTAAAGTTCACAACCATGTGAATTCCTCTCTCCCTTTCTCTGTAGCCTATTCAGAAGATGTATTTTTATATGCACATTTAGAATCCTACCTGGTATCACATGTACATTCTTGAGAGGTTGCTGACTTAGCAGATACAAATTGTCAGAAGAGATCACTCCTCTGAATGCTGTTGGAAGTGAAAATTCAAACTATGGGTGACTTCCTAGTTGAACAACATTATACATAAATCCACGTTTAGTAAAATTAATATTTTTGGCTCTGTGGATTATATATATTTCATGATATATATATATTGCTACATTTTAATGTCTGTTTGAGTGTGTGTGTGTGTGTGTGTATAGATAGATAGATAGATAGATAGATATACACTCTCCAGATTTTTGAAAATATGAAACATATGTGTCTTATTATATACTCCCTAAATTCATTCATGTACATGTATGTGGATTTATAATCAACTTTTCACAAGATTATTTTCAAAAATATTCATCCACCTGAAATACATATTTGTTTCCTAGTACTAAAAACAAACTTCAGTGAATGGTGCATACAAATCCAAATATTTCTACAGTAACTGTCCCAGTTTAACATCAATGCTTGTAGATTCCTATGGGACATGATGTGTATTTTGACGTTCATTTTTTAACAAAACTGGTACATTATTATTTCTTCAGTTTATGCACATCATAGGATATATATTTCATTAACAAGTTCACAAATTTATACGCATTTGTTTCGCTTTCAATAACTTCCTTATTCAAAACTCTTGTATTCCTCCAGGTTTCTTGTCTGGTCTCTTCATGAGACTTCTTTCCAAACTCATTATTTCTGAAATCCATAATCACCTTTGAAATAAAATTCACACACTCTTTATGATAATCCATAAGCCTAATATTAAAATAAGATGGATACCTGGTTGGATTGAATGATTGCATATCAATATAAGATTTCCTGTATATTTTCAGATATCAATTCAATCCATTATTTAAATTTAGAACTTGTTACATTGTTTAATCAAAGTTTTGTCTATTCATGCATTATCTCTATATTCCTAGACACAGGGTACACCCATTTGTAACGCCAGTACTAATTTATATATCTTCAAAATATTGCTCCCAGAAACGGTGGAATAAATACTTATGTCATCTGATCTACATATACATTTTATCACAGTAATTTTCTGGACACAAAAAGCAAAGTTCACACTTATGATTTTACCAAAGCCTTAATGGAAAGTGAGTATGCATTACTAAAAACATCCATGTCCAGGTTGCCTAACGCTCTCAAATGTGAATCCTATTGGTCACTACATATTTGTTTCTTCCTAAGATTATATATTTTACCTCAAGCCTGTTGAAAATGTCTAATCCTATCAATCACTTTATCATTTGCCTGATTTACTAATGTCTCTATTAATATCTGCTTTCCTACATATTTTCCACAGTTTATCATTGTGACTGACTCTTCACATGTGCTCACATTTTCATTCACTCTCTACCCGAAACCCTATTGCTAAAGAACTTTTGGTTTAAATCCTACACTCTCTCTGCTTTCTAAACCTACTGACTATCTTTCAAATAATACCGAGTATCCCTTTTTGACTAGAAGTTCTCTTCGACATTCCATCATCCAAGGTACAAGGTCCTATGCCATTGTACATCGATTTATCTGAGACATCTCTGCAGAACATAATTCAAAGCTAAGTATCCCAATCAAGGGCCCAATACCCTTCTGGGCTTCAAATCTTACCTAGATTTCTGTTTTCATTCTAATATTTCACTTTTACATTCTTGTAAATATTACAGGTTCCCAATACAATTATTCATCCTGCAGAATGATTCTTAACCCAAATCGAACCTTTTATTAACCCTAACCATACACTCTTCCCTCAATCTAAGTTTACAGAAGAGCAGGGACAGAGTTGTTTTTACAATACAGGAATGTAGGTCATCTTAAACCTGCTGAGAACCTCAAAGGTCCATGCAGAAATGATACCTGGAGAAGATGTAGGCAGCTATGAAGGAGTTGAGAGAGCAAAAGTCACCTTGCATGGCAAACCACCTGGTCAGGATGAAGGGTCGTGTCTGAATCAGTCTCTCTATTCTAAATGTAGAGAAGGTGGACCAAACCAGGCCTTTGTTGAGAGATGTTCCCGGGTGCCTATGGTTGATATACCATTCTAACTTCCGAAAGTGTCACAGGAAGTAGGGGCAGCCTCTATCTCATGGGACCCTTGGAACCAACTGTTAGGACAAAGTGGTTGCCAAGGGAGTGAACTCATTCAGTTCTTGAAGGAAGTGTCCTACCTCACTTCCTTGGTATTGGAACTCTCTGAAATTGGGATCCAAGATGCCAGACACCCAGAGCCAGTCCCAGTCCCACTCCCACTGGGCTCAGTTGTTTGGATTTACCAAGGACAGAGTCAGTCTTTCTTGGTACCTACTGCTGAGAGAATGGCCAAATGCCAGGACAGATATGAAGAGGATCTTTCCTGAGAAAGCAGGTAGTGGCTCACCACTGGATCCTGACAACTTCACAGAGTTGGCCAAGGCAACCAGAACTGAGACAGGACTGGCCATTTCGGGGAACATAGTTTGGCTCAACAGACAGAGGACACACTGGAGAGTCAGAGACTTACTTGTGGGAAGGAGATGCCTTTGTGGGTGTGGGTGTGAGTTTGTGGTTTTGTCTCATGTTCTGAAAATAGGTAGGAAAGGTGGTTTGTTTGGTTTGGAATGGACTGTTTCTAGTAAATCGTTTGACAAGGTGAGTGATTCTAGTTCGGTGTATCCCACTGTGTACGTGGTTTTGGACATTAAAAAACAGAATGCACCAATGGATGCATCCTGTCTAGTAGAAAGCTTCCCAGCATTCATCCTGCTCAACTGATGGATGGACTGCGGTGTGTCTTATGGATGGGGAACACCTACTATCTTCCTAAGTTCCTGTTTTCTTCCTGAATTCTGGCCACTCTCCAGAATAGGCTCATGGTTTTGTGTCCAAGATATATACCACCTCCAAGCTCTGTGCCATGGCCATGTACTGGACAGCTGAATGGAATGGGAGAATCACAGAAAACTCAGATATCAGTGTGACCAGGAAAGTCTCAGTGGAGAAATCCTGCTTTGGCCATTCTCTTACCTATATTTCTGTTGCCCTGAATGTCAGGAAGTTCTTTCCCTCAGCCCACCCCTTTGTTAAGCCTGAAGAAAACAGTTTTCAAATGGAAATGAAAGGGCATCACCTGTGGCTCTTTGCTTAATTTCTTTGTAAAGGGATGTGTCTGAATCAGCCTCTTGGCCCTGTGTGCGGTTGTGGCTTAGATTCTCAGCACCTCATGGATCTAAAGAAAGATCCCATGTGTGCATCCATAACCAAAATGGCAAAAAGATCTGTTATGGTGAATGAAGTCTCTTGCGTTCCTTTGTTAGGTTTCTGACCTACATCAAGTGAGAATAGGAATCCTTTGGTTCAAATGAATTCTTCAATGCCCTGAAGAAGTGGTTGTGTTTTCTCATGACTCCAAATCACATAAAGAATTGTTACCTGACACTCAGTAGGCCTCAAATTGGAGAAGCAGAGCTGTATTAACTGCAGTCCTATTTAATCACTCCTGGTTCACATGCAGGGTGTCCAGGCCACCATGACTTTAGGCAAATGAGGGGCAAGGGAGCTTATTTTGGACACTAACCCATACCCTACTAGACTCTGACTACTAATCCTAATATGATGGAGATTAATAACCCAAACAAAATAGAAATACAAGCAGTTCAGAGGAGTCATGTTGTATAGTTGGACTTGCCTTTTGCATTATATAGGGTAGGAGTTATAAATCTAGTCAATTTTTAATTAAAATAGTTCTCCATGTGTTTTTAAAGTTAACAAATATGTGAATTCCTCTCTCCCTTTTTGTGTAGCCTATTCAGCACATGTATTTTTATATGCACATATAGAATCCTACCTGGTATCACATGTTCATACTTGAGAGGTTTCTGACTTGGCAGATACTGCCGCGGTCCGGTTGGAGCAAAATAACCGGGGGGTGGGGGTTATGAATAACATGTGTATGTTGATATAGCAGGAGTGGAAGCCATTTATTGTAGGACAATAGAGGTATTTATACATTCCACCCAGGTTATCTAATTAACATAAACTAGATACTGCAGTCAACCAATCAGGAATCTCCACACTTAATGGCTCGCTTTTGTTACATCTCAAACCACTCCCTCTGGCATTTTGCCAGGCATCATCCAGACTTGTTTACACACTCTAACATTCCCCTGGCAAAATGCCAGGTGTTATTTTGACATGTTTACAGACTCTAACATTTCCCCCTTTTATTTAATTTAAATAAAGACCACAGTGGTTTTTACAGAAACACCATAAATAACCTGCTACAAACAGAAAGGGAGGATACAAAATGTCACAATACAAGCCAATTGATGAAGCACTTGGAGAAATAATACCAGCAATGACACTGTTAGCAAAGACACCGAGTTAAAATTTGTTATAGATTACAGTTTGTTGTCTCAGTCCAGGTAAAGCAGTGTCTCAATAGATTAACTCACAGTTCAGGTAAACCACAGTTCAGGTATGTTCTGCAGGCAGCTAGCTTAAATCACAGTCCTGGTAAGTTCTGCAGGCAGCTAGCTTAAATCACAGTCCATGTAAATTCTGCAGGCAGCTAGCTTAAATCACAGCCCAGGAAAGTTCTGAAGGCAGCTAGCTTGATCCAAAGTCTCCTCCGTTTCTCAGCCGAAGTCTTCTCCGGTTTTCAGCAACACTGGAAATTCTTCCACCCTTGTCCTCACCGGCACTGGGATGAAGGCAGGAACTCCTACCACTGGCTAAAGAAAATCCTATAGTATTCCACCAGGTGCTAAGAAAACAACCTTCTGAAAAATTTAGTACATTATCTCAAGGTTTTTTACATTTGAAAAAAGCCTTAATAGTGCTTATTATTTATTATCTTCCGGGTGTGGGAGAACCATTGTAGCTTAGTTATTGGCATTGAAAATGACCAAACATCAGGGAGCCAGTAGCATCTATGGCTGGCTGTAGCATCCTGGGCAGCCACAGATGGCCCTGGGGAGTGTCCAGGACTCAAACTGCCACGGGGCCCCGCTCCCCAGGCTGGGGGCGGGGAATTGCCGGCTGCCACTGCTTGAAAAGCCCTTGCTGCACAGTGACTGGCTTGAGCATGTGGCAGCCGAGGCGCCTATTCACACACACTCCGGAAACGAAAAGTATTCAGTAACAGCCTTTTGATGAAACTTTTTTCCTGATAATCCTTCTTCTTCTTAACTTTCTTTTTCTTTCTGATTAGACTTCCTGGGCTTCCATCAACACATGCCCTAATTGCACTTGTTTCCACTGGGGTGCCTCTTTCCATTATCAATTTACTTCTCACCCCTTCCTTATTTTCATCACAAAGACAATACAATACACTGAGATAAAACAAGACACAATCATACTGTATCAATCTTCTCCATTTTTTGAAATGACCGTTTTTCCTCTCCCCCTATCTGCCTAGGGATGAGCAGATTTGCTCCCATCCTATCTATGGATGGGCAGCTTTTATTCGTCACTTACCCCCAAGTGTCCCAGGGCTCCCTGTATGGGCCACCATCTGCAGCAGTCCCACTGCAGCAAAATAACCGGGGCAGGGGGTGATGAATAACTAGTGTATGTTGATACAGTAGGAAAGGCGTGATAGGTAGGAAAGGCTATTTGTTTGGTATTGAGTGGACTGTTTCTAGTAAGTTGTTTGACAAGGCAAGTGTTTCTATATCTGTGTATCCCACTGTATCTCTGGTTGTAGACATTAGAAAAGATAATGCATCAATGGATTTGTCCTCTCCAGGAGAAAGTTTAACAGCATTCATCCTGCCCAATTTATGAAAGGACTGTGGCTTGCCTTATGGATGGGCAACACCTACAATATTCCTAAGTTCCTGTACTCTTCCTGAATTCTGGCCACTCTCCACAACAGGCTCATGGTTTTGAGTCCAAGATATGTACCACCTCCAAGCTCTGTGACATGGCCATGTACTGGATAGCTGAAGGGAATGGCGAGCATCTCAGAAAACTCAGATAACAGTGTGACCAGTAAAATCTCAGTGGAGAAACCCTGCTTTGGGCCTTTTCTTACATAATGTTCTGTTGCCCTGAATGTCAGGAAGGTCTTTGCCTCAGGCCAACCCTTTGTGAAGCCTGAAGAAAACAGTTTTCAAATGGAAATGAATGGGCATCACCTGTGGCTCTTTGCTTAATTTCTTCCAAAAGGGATGTGTCTGAATCAGCCTCTTGGCCCTGTGTGAGGCTGTGGCTTAGATTCTCAGCACCTGATGGATCTAAAGAAACATTCCTTTTGTGCTTCCAAAACCAAAATGGCCAAAAGGGCAGTCATTGTGGTTGAAGTCCCTCGCCTTCCTCTGTAAGGTTTCTGACCTACATCAAGTGAGAAGAGGGATCCATTGGGTCAAATGAGTTCTTCAAAACCCTGCAGAGGCTAGCCCGTAATTGCTTGGGTTTTCTCATGACTCCAATTCACATAAAAAATCTATACCAAACAGTCAGTAGGCCTCATATTGGAGAAGCTGGGCAGTACAAATGGCAGGCATATTTGATCACTACTGGTTCACAGGAAGGGTGTCCAGGCCACCCTGATTTTAGGCAAATGAGGGGTAAGGGAGCTTATTTTGGACACTGTCGTGAGCTTTGCCCCTCATGGAAAACCCCAGCCAGAGGTTATGATGAGTGTCTATATGGAAGAAGATGAGGGCCATGTGGGAGTGTTTTGGTTTTAATTGTGGTCATTTGTGTGGTGGTTGAAATAGATGACTGGGTCCACCTGGGCTTGAAGTCTGGTGTGATTCCCCTTACAGACTGAGTTCTGAAACTGACCTCAGAGAAATATTGCCATGAGTTCTCTTCGGATTTTAGGAGGCCACGCATTAGAGTCGCCCTTGGAAACTGAGATCAAGTCCCAGGGTGGCTTTCCACAAGGCATCGGGAATCTCAGCCAGGATATCACATGATTTTATTATGAAAGACTTGGCAGCCATAGATGAGATTCAAAACAAACATGGACCTCACACTCTAGACCTCAATGGGCCTGGGTTCATGTGATCTTTTGGCCACTCTTTGGGAAGCCTTGACTGTGAGAATTCTCCAGAGCTTTCATTGAAATGAGCTTCCATACCATTTAATGGTTCTTGAAAGAATTGAAACCTACAGTGCCTCCAACTTCATCCGTGAAAAATGCTAGATAAATACCAAGAAATTTTTGAAATTCCCATAACCAGGTGTCAGAGGAGAACATTTGGATGTCCTGTTGCTGATCAGGAGTGTTCCAGACAGTGGTTTGATTGACTGGGTTTCATGAAAATGGTGTAGAACTGAAATGCCAGTATGTTGGAGCCTGCTGAGTATTGGGCCCAGAACTGTGGTGTGCAGGTGTGGGATAAAACATTTGTGTTGGGGCCATTTGGATCTACCATTGACTTCCAAATGGCTTGTGACTGACATGGTGCAGCCAGCAGACCCTTATATGTAAAGGCATCTTGTTATATGGAGAGGTTTCAGGGCAATGTTACGAATCAGGTTGCTATCTTCAAGTGGGCAAGCTATGTGGGATAGAATCCTGGTTGGTGCATTCTCTTGCAGACTCTGACCGACCACACGTGACAGAACTACCTTCAGCACTGTGTCCCAGTTGAACTTCTTGTATTTCGTAGAACAAATACCAAACTCCCAGTGCAGCAGCAAGAAACACCATGAATAGTGGAGGATGACTAAATGGGTACACAGTCCACACAGGGAGACACTTAGCCTTCAGTGGCCACAGTTTACCTACAAAGAGAGAATTCAGCACTTTGCCTCATTTTCATTGGAAAATAAGAAACCAATTTCTTCAGGTCACATAGATGCAGAGCCAGCTTTGATGGTCTCACAACAAAGGAAGCTAAAGCTCCTGAAAACAACATATATTTCAAGTGCCCAACCTCAGAGGCAGTTTCTCAAAAAGTCGTTAGGCCAGCAGAGCTCCATGTTTGTGGAGTGTTTACCTGTTAGACAAGGATGCAAGAAAAGACCACTGACTCCAATTAAAATCAAATTAAACTAAGCTTATTATTTTCACCAGCCAGGCTAACTCTCCCTCCCAAAACGGCCAGAACAAGACAGCAACCCCAACTTACCTACAGCCCAGCTTTAAAGCCCAGAAAGTTACACAAAAGTGGGGTTAGAGATAACAGAACTCGGACAAGCATCACACTAATGGTAGTTTATATATATATATATATATATATATATATATATATATATATATATATATATATATATATATTTTTTTTTTTTTTTTGCTGGCCCCAACATCAGAATTTGTGAGGACCATTAGACCCTCAGAGATGGTCATTGTCTGTCCAGGGAAGGCCAATATTTATGATGTGTCGCTAATGTTTCACAGAGTGCTGCTATCTGGTCAGAGAGCCAGACATGGGTGAGTTCAAGGCATGGGCAGGCATTCCAAGCAGGTTCAGAATTTGCAGTAATTTATAGTAAAGCCAAAATTATCTTATCATGGCTTTGTAGCAATATGGCTCCCAATTTTAATAAAAGATCAGGTTGGGCCTATCATTCCCCCCTTTTCTTATGTGTTCCTTTCAAATCTTTGATAGATTAAGGGAAGTGCACTGAGGAAATTTAAATCCCTCAGGTAACAGTCTCCAAATTTCTAGAACTCACCCAAAATGGGTCTCCCTGATTTTACCTGACTTAATTAATTACGTATATTGATAGTCTATTTATTTTTGGCTCCGTTGTTGTAAGAAGGGAGGCCTCACGCATTTTGGATTCTTCTGCGCTGAGAGAGGGTGACGTAAGGGTCATGGCATGAGGGACATGAGTTGCCTTTTAGAATTTAGTTGAGGGACATGAGTTGCCTTTTAGATTTCAGCTTGGTTTGAAGTCTGGTTGGGGAAGAACAGGTTGTAAAGTCATCTGGGAATGGGTTCTTCTATGAGAGTAACAAAAACCATGAGTAATGAATAAATGTTGCAGCAGCTGGAACATGTCACCGTATAGAAGTTCCCTCACCATTCTTTAATATCCTCAGTTATCAGGACTGTCAACTTAATATTTAATTTTTTGTTTTACAGTTGCCCCTCCCCATAAGATACAGTTTATTAATTTAATGTCATCTGATCTTGCAAAATCCTTTTTCTAGTATGACCTCTGTGTCTAATAGAGAAACCTTTAATTCTGTTACTCAGGGCTGGATAATCGTACTAGCAAACACCAAGCCTACCTCTGTAGGTTAGGAATATCTGTAGGCCCTAAACTAAATTTTCTGCCTCTGGCAGCTCCTCTTAATAGTCTCTTTTTATAGTTATCAGGCATTCCTGTCTGAGAATCCTTCTTTGTAACCTCCAGTCTTACTTATTTTGGGAGGCTAACATAAAGTGTATACCTTAAAATATTAATATTTGTTTTCCTGGCCGATTCATTTAACTTTAATTTTAAATCCTAATCTTAAACATCCAGCAAATAAATTTTAACAGCCTTATATTGAGAGTACTGGGCTTTAATATCTATAACTTAATTATTATTTATCTTTTCATTAATTGGGATATGTATTATTCTGTCTGTCTTGTAGGTGATGACTTATTATCTTAAATTAACCCATGTTGTGTTATTAAAGCAACACTTCTGTAAAAGACTAACAGGGAATCTTTAGATCACTTATAAGCAAATTAAAAATAAAATTTTTTAACAAGAGTAAAAATACTTAGTTTCTGTAATAGCTACCCTGAATTTTTTGGCTGAGTTATACATTATATGCCCTGTTTGAGATCCTAGTAATCTTCACAGAAAAACAAAAGAACTTTTGAACATAACTTTAAATGAAATAAAATCTGACCTACTCCTTTTGTAGTCATTCTCACATGTAGTAAGATGGGACACAGAGCCTTATCTCAGGTAAGGCAGGCCTCTTTATAAATATTAAGTGTTTTAGTTCTAAAGCTGATCATTGTTTTTTAAATATCATTTTACAAAGTTTACATAAATTGTTTGAGGTCACATGAACATTATCTAACATCATATGACATCACATTTAAAACATGGATTAAAGAAAGGCTGAAAGATTTTAACCTTTACATATATTAGGCTCTGATTAACTTAAAAATACATTTAAATTGTTCCCCAATGAAAAAAGTAACATAAAACTTTACATATCTTATTGATAACAGGTAAATAAATCCCCAGTACATTTTTTTTACCATACAACTTCAGAATACCAGCTTGATATAATGCTCTTTAAATGTTTCTAACTTACAGACTTGTATACCTGGAAGATATGAGCACATTAATAGCATCAAAATTACATTGATATTTCTAGATTAACCAAGTTTAGCTTTTAAAGAAATGGCAGTAGAGTGCTCTAAAATAACAGTTCTTATTTAATCAGTTGTTTAATTTTTATGGTTGCTTGCTCTAGAAAAAATAAAACTTAATAAACACAATGTTATGGGTAAACTTATGTTTTCAGAAATTTTTGTCTCTTTAACACATGACTGATTTTTACAATCTGATACAGACCTTAGTAAATCAATCGGGTATCTAACAAATGTACTCAAGAATGAGAAATTCCACATCAAATTTACTTTACTTATTTATTAAAATATTAGACAAATGTATTGAAGAGTGTAAACCATTTTTTTGTTGAAGGAAAAGTCCTAGAATCAAGGCATTTTAGACATTTTGTAGATATTAATATTTTATTAGATTTTTGAACACCTATAAAAACTTGTAAGCTTAAATTTAAAAACATTTATTTTTATCTGTTTATCCAATTTAAATTGAACAATTTTAATCACGTGAATTAAAGATCTTTGGATCCACTTTTTTTAAATTAATTTTTATTGTAGGTTGTTCAAAACATTACATAGTTCTTGATATATTATATTTCACACTTGATTCAAGTGGGATATGAACTCCCGTTTTTACCCCATATACAGATTGCAGAATCACATCAGTTGCACAACCATTGATTTACATATTGCCATTCTGGTGTCTGTTGTATTCTGCTGCCTTTCCTATCCTCTACTATCCCCACTCCCCCATCCCCTCCCCTCTTCTCTCTCTACCCCCTCTACTGTAATTCATTTCTCCGCCCTCATATTTTTCCTCCTTTCCCCTCACTTCCTCTTGTATGTAATTTTGTATACCCCTGAGGGTCTCCTTCCATTTACAGGAAATTTCCCTTCTCTCTCCCTTTCCCACCCACCTCTCATCCCTGTTTAATGTTAATCTTCTTCTCATGCTCTTCGTCCCTACTCTGTTCTTAGTTACTCTCCTTATATCAAAGAAGACATTTGCCATTTGTTTTTGAGGGATTGGCTAGCTTCACTTAGCATAATCTGCTCTAATGCCATCCATTTCTCTCCAAATTCTATGATTTTGTCATTTCTTAATGCAGAGTAATACTTCATTGTGTAAAAATGCCACATATTTTTTATCCATTCGTCTATTGAATGGCATCTAGGTTTTGCTTCCACAGTCTTGCTATTGTGAATTGTGCTGCTATGAACATGGATGTAGCAGTGTCCCTATAGTGTGCTCTTTTTAGGTCTTTAGGGAATAGACCGAGTAGGGGAATAGCTGGATCAAATGGTGGTTTTATTCCCAGCTTTCCAAGAAATCTCCATACTGCTTTCCAAATTGGCCGCACCAATTTGCAGTCCCACCAGCAATGTACAAGAGTACCCTTTTCCCAACATCCTCGCCAGCACTTGTTGTTGTTTGACTTCCTAATGGCTGCTAATCTTACTGGAGTGAGATGGTATCTTAGGGTGGTTTTGATTTGCATTTCTCTGACTGCTAGAGATGGTGAGCATTTTTTCATATACTTGTTGATTGATTGTATGTCCTCCTCTGAGAAATTTCTATTCAGGCCCTTGGCCCATTTGTTGATTGGGTTATTTGTTATCTTATTGTCTAATTTTTTGAGTTCTTTGTATATTCTGGATATTAGGGCTCTGTGTGAAGTGTGAGGAGTAAAGATTTGTTCCCAGGACGTAGGATCCCTATTTACCTCTCTTATTCTTTCTTTTGCTGAGAAAAAACTTTTTAGTTTGAGTAAGTCCCATTTGTTCATTCTAGTTATTAACACTTGTGCTATGGGTGTCCTATTGAGGAATTTGGAGCCCAACCCCACAGTATGTAGATCATAGCCAACTTTTTCTTCTATCAGACGCCATGTCTCTGATTTGATATCAAGTTCCTTGATCCACTTTGAGTTAACTTTTGTGCATGGCAAGAGAAAGGGATTCAGTTTCATTTTGTTGCATATGGATTTCCAGTTTTCCCAACACCATTTGTTGAAGATGCTATCCTTCTTCAATTGCATGCTTTTAGCCCCTTTATCGATTATAAGATAGTTGTAGTTTTGTGGATTGGTTTCTGTGTCCTCTATTCTGTACCATTGGTCCACCCACCTGTTTTGGTACCAGTACCCTGCTGTTTTTGTTACTATTGCTCTATAGTATAGTTTGAAGTCTGGTATAGCTATCCCGCCTGATTCACACTTCCTGCTTAGCATTGTTTTTGCTATTCTGGGTCTTTTATTTTTCCATATGAATTTCATGATTGCTTTCTCTATTTCTACAAGAAATGCCGTTGGGATTTTGATTGGCATTGCATTAAACCTATAGAGAACTTTTGGTAATATCGCCATTTTGATGATGTTAGTTCTACCTATCCATGAACAGGGTATATTTTTCCATCTTCTAAGATCTTCTTATATTTCTCTCTTTAGGTTTCTGTAGGTTTCATTGCATAAGTCTTTCACCTCTTTTGTTAGGTTGATTCCCAAGTATTTTATTTTATTTGAGGATATTGTGAATGGGGTGGTTGTCCTCATTTCCATTTCAGAGGATTTGTGGCTCATATACAGGAATGTCTTTGATTTATGTGTGTTGATATTATATCCTGCCACTTTGCTGAATTCATTTATTAGCTCTAGTAGTTTCTTTGTAGACCCTTTTGGGTCTGCTAGGTATAGAATCATGTCATCTGCAAATAGTGATAATTTGAGTTCTTTTCCTATTTTTATGCCTTTAATTTTTTTCGTCTGTCTAATTGCTCTGGCCAGTGATTCGAGAACTATGTTGAACCGAAGTGGTGAGAGAGGGCATCCCTTAAAATTTGTTTTTATGAGTGCTTTTTTTATTATGAGCGCTCCTTATATATGTTAATTTCTGTATCATATATATGATTAAGAATATATATATATATATAGACATACAACAAATAACAAAAGTGTGCACACATAATAATAGAAAAGGCCTTGTAGCTTTTAGCAGGTGAAATCTCCATTGCCATGTTTTAAAAACTCCACAGTTGGTCAAAGATAGAACTGATCAGAAAAACATTAACCTAGGTCTGTAGGATCAAAATTATGAGTTAGAAAAATTAAAGGATCTAAGGAAAAAAATAAGAGTCCTAGAAAAAATAACTGACCAGTAATTAGTAAATACCATACTATTTACTTTTTTTTCCTTAAGCCTCATATCAGTCTCCTACTGATCTTGCAGGCTTCTTTCATTTGCATTTCAATCTAAGTCCTGGCTGAGGTCTGGAAGGAGCAGGAAAAAACTGCTATTCTGAGCAGACACCTCAGGCCTAACGCATTTTAACCATAATTTTCCAGATAGGATGTTGAAAATTTTGATACAAGCTTAAGACAAAATTTACAAAATTTTATATCTTTACATCTTGTGTTGTCAACAGATACCATACTATGATTTACTATCCTTGTCCAAATTAATGCACTGGTACACACAGTGACATTTTCCCAGGCTACCCAATTAAAAATTGGTGAAAAAAAAAAGACTGAATGATTGGAAAATTTCTTGCCAACTTGGAAGTAGAGTTCTTTAGTTTTCCATCCTAAGTATTTAAGTTCTCTGGCATGAATTATCTGAAATCATAAACTAAACAATTATCTCAATCTGACTTTTAACGGCAAGATTCTGCAATGCTTCAAAAACCCAATAAGCTACCAGATTGTTACAATAAAACATCATCATTTAGACACACATTCAGGTAAAATCATTCCCAAGAAACAATATATAATATCAACACATTATTGCACATGTCTTAAAGTGCCAGAAACAAAGACACACGACAGACAGAAAGGAGCTCCAGACTATGACTGACAGACAGAAGCCTTTAAAACAGAGCAGATAAGAGAAAAATCTCCTACACCAGTTGCACCACAGATGTCCCCACAAGGGGACCAGATGTTTTCACAGAGGAGCATCCTGAAATGTAAAATCAAGGGTCTCCATAGTGACTTTCCTGCATTTAGTGTCCCCTTTTTTTCCCTCTTTTTTAAGATGACAGAGGTGGCATTATCGTTAAATTGCAGGGAAAGACCTAGGGAATTCTCTGAAAAAATAAGGCTTCAGCAGCTGCTGGGAGTCCCTCAGTCCCTCCTTTTACTTACAGGATTTGCTCCTCTGTTTCAGTTCCACCACAAGCATGCTCCATCTCCTAACATTTCTGTAGTCAGCTCTCAAAAAGTTCCAGGGTGCGGGTGGGTTATCAAAATTTGTAACTTAAAGTTGGGTTCCTGAACTTGAAGCCAATTAATGCCAATTCAAAAATGAGGACAGGGTTTTGAGAAAAAGAAAAACGAAGGTTTATTGCTTTGCTAACAAAGATAAACACAGGGACTCTGCCAAAAGGTTGTGACTCTCTTTATCTGGAGGGACAAGGGATTTTAAAGGAGTTTCACTTATTAACCTGGGAGATACTCAGTTCTTAGGTCCCCCGCAGGCACTGCCCTCTGCAGTGAGTGTGCTCCAGGCAGCCAGCTAGGGGCTTCTATCATACTGCTTAACAAACGGGTGTAAAGTTCAATGCAGTTCCTTTAAACTCAGTCCAAAGGGTGTCAGGCTTACTTGCTTTATTTTCATGTCCGATATCCTTAAGTTTTCACCACAGAAATCACACAACAAAATGCATAAAAACAAACAAACAAAAAACATATAGAACACAGAACAAAACAACAACAACAAAAAAAAAAAAAAAACAGAAATCCGGCGCCGAAACAGGAAAACAGAGGAGCAATGCAATGTCTTCCTAAAGCTCCCCGTAGGAGCGCATGCGTGCCCGTTGGCACCTCTCTACCCTTCCTGATGAATTCCCTAGAGAACAGAACAGATGACAGAATGATTCTTGTTACTGTCCCAGACAGCAGTATATGTGAGCCTCCTCAGTCCACCTCTCTGTCATCAGAAGAGATCTCCCTTAACCGGATATCAGATGTTATAAAGGCACCAATTACCTATGGATGCCTCCTCCACCAGGTGCTTGCTAATAGTTTTAATGCGGTGGTTCACTGCAGTGCTCCCTGAACTGAAGGCTAACTCCAAGGCCTTGGACCATCTCAAGTTGCACAAACCCTAGAGTTGCTCTCAAGCTTGGAGCCCTGGAAGGAAGGCCAACTTCAGAATTTACAGCAGTCTGGTCTTGTGATCTTGTCCGGCAGGGTCATCTCACTGGGGAACTCCAAAATATTAGACCAGGAACGCATGTAAAGACCACTGACTCCTAGTAAAATCAAATTAAGGCAAGCTAATTATTTCAAAGGGAAAGGCTACCTCTCCCTCCCAAAATGGCGGGAGCAAGACAGCAAACCCACCTTTCCTATAGCCCAGCTATATAGCCCAGAAAGATGCACAAAAAGGGGGTTACAGATAACAGAACTTTAACAAGCATCACACTAACGGTAGTTTACATTTTTTTTTAAGCTCACCCCAACATCAGAAATTATGAGGACCATTAGAGCCTCAGAGACTCGTTGTCTGGCCAGGGAAAGAAAATATTTATGAGGTGTCACTAAAGTTTCAGAGAGGGCTGCAATCTGGTCAGAGAGCCAGGCATGGGTGAGTTTAAGGCATGGGCAAACATTCCAAGCAGGTTCAGAATTTGCAGTAATTTATAATAAATCCAAAATTATCTTTTCATGGCTTTCTGGCAAGTGGGCTCCCAATTTTAATAAATGATCAGGTTGGGTCTATCAACCCTGTCCCTTACTTTTGGAAACTCCCCTTCCACATCCAAGCTTGTGAACTCCTGAGCATTTTCCATTCCAGATATGTATTCACAGATTTTCTAACTCTTCTCCTCTAATTGTGTATTACTTGGGGCGAATGTAATGTCAAGGCATTGTTCTGGATGAGAATGGGAAGATTTTTTGCATACACATTGGATTCATTATCTAATTTTTCATTCGAAATACTTAATCCCTGACACTAAAACCTACCCTACTGGACTCTGACTACTAATGCAAATATGATGGAGATAAATTACCCCAACAAAATAGAAATACAAGCAGTTCAGAGGAGGCATGGTGCATAGTTGGACTTGCCTTTTGCATTATGTAGTGTAGGAGTTATAAATCTAGCAAATTTTCAATTTAAATAGTTCTCCATGTGTTTGAAAGTTAGCAAATATTTGAATTCCTGTCTCCCTTTCTCTGTAGCCTATTCAGCACATGTATTTTTATATGCACATATCAAATCCTACCTGGTACCACACGTACATTCTTGTGAGGTGGATGAATTGGCAGATACAATTTGTGAGAATAGATCACTCATTCTAAACGCTGTTGGAACTGAAAATTCAACCTATGGGTGAGCTTCCTAGTTGAACAACATTATACATAAACCCATGTTCAGTAAAATGAATATTTTTGGATCTGTGGATGATATATATTTCATGATTAATTTAGATTGCCATATATATTGCTACATTTTAATGTCTGTGTGTGTGTGTGTTTATATATATATATATATATATATATATATATATATATATATATATATATATATATATATACATATATATACTCTCCAGATTTTTCAAAATATGAAATATATGTGTCTTATTATACACTCCCTAAATTCATTCATATTCATATATGTGGATTTATGATCAACTTTTCACAAGATTATTATCAGAAATATTCATCCACCTGAAATACATATTTGTTTCCTAGTACTGAAAACAAACTTCAGTGAATGGTGCACACAAATCCTAATATTTCTACAGTAACTCACCCAGTTTAACATCAATGCGTATAGATTCCTATGGGACATGAAGTGTATTTTGACGTTCATTTTTATTCAACTCTGGTACATTACTATTTCTTCAGTTAATGCACATCATAGGATAAATATTTCATCCACAATTTATCAAATTGATAGGCATTTGTTTCACTTTCAATCACTTCCTGATTCAGAACACATGTATTCCTTAATGTTTCTTGACTGCTCGTTTCATGAGACTTCTTTCCAAACACATTATTTTCAATTTCCATTATCGCTTTGAAGCAAATCTCACACACCCGTCTTGATAAACCATTAAAGTAATATTACCATTATATGTATAATTGGTTGGAATTAATGATTGTATATCAATATAAGATTTTCTGCATATTTTCAGATATAAATTCAATCGATTATTTAAAGTGTAATCAGTTATATTATTTATTCACAGTATGGTCTCTTCATGCATTATCTCTACATACATAGACACAGGGTACACCTCTTTGTACCCCCAATATTAATTTATATGTCTTCAAAATATTGCTCCCAGAAATGGTGGAAGAAATACTCTGTCAACTGATGTACATAAACATTTTATCACAGTAATATTCTGGACACAAAATGCAAAGTTCACACTTATGATTGTACCAAAGACTAAATGGAATGTAAACATGGATTACTAAAAAAATCCATGTCCAATTTGGCTAATGCTCTCAAATGTCAATCCTATTAATGATTACATATTTGTTTCTTCCTAAGATTATATATTCAAATTCAACCCTGTTGAAAATATCTAATACTATCACTCACTTTATACTTTGTCTGATTTAATAATGTCTCTATAGATATCTGCTTTCCTACATATTTTCCCCAGTTCATCATTGTGACTCATTCTTCACATGTGCTGACATTGACATTCACTCACTAACCGAAACCCTGTTGCTAAAGAACTTTTGGTCCAATTCCTATACTCATTCTTTTTTCTAAACTTACTTACTATCTTCCTAATCCACCTACTGTCCCCTTTTGACTGGATATTCTCTTCGACATTCAATCATCCAACGTACAAGGTCCTATGCCATTTTATATTGATTTATCTGAGACATCTGTGCAGAACATAATTCAAAGCTAAGTGTCACAATCAAAGGCCCAATTCCCTTCTGGGCTTCAAATCTTACCTAGATTTCTGTTTTCATACTTACATTTCACCTATTTATTCTTGTAAATATCGCAGATTCCCAATACCATTATTCATCCTGCAGAATGATTCCTAACTCAAATCGAATATGTTATTAATCCTAACCATACACTCTTCCATCAATCTAACTTTACAAAAGAGTAAGGACACAGTTTGTCTTACAATACAGGAATGTAGGGGATCTTCCACCTGCTGAGAACCTCAAAGGTCCTTACAGAAATGATCCCTGGAGAAGATGTTGACAGCTATGGAGGACCTGAGAGAGAAAAATTCATTTTCCATGGAAAACAACCAGGTCAAAATGAAGGGATGTGTCTGAATCAGCCTCTCTCTTCTTAATGTAGAGTAGTTGGACCAAATCAGGCATGTGTGGAGAGCTGTTCCCGGGTGCCGATTTTTGATATACAATTCTTAGCTTGAAGTGTCACAGTAAGTAGGGGCAGGCTCCATCTCATGGGAACCTAGGAAACAACTTTTAGGACAAAGTGTTTGCCAAGGCAGTGACCTCATTCAGTTTCTGAATGAAGTGACCTACCTCACTTCTTTGGTGATGGAACTCTCTGAACTGGGGATCCAAGAAGCCAGGCACCCAGAGTCAGTCCAAGTCCCAATTCCAGTGAGCTCACATGTTTGTATTTACCAAGGACAGAGTCAGACTTTCTTGGTACCTACTGATGTGAGGATGGCCAAATGCCAGGAGAGCTCTGAAGAGGGCCAGTTCATGAGAAAGCAGGCAGTGTCTCACCACTGGTTCCTGAAAACTTCACTGAGTTGGCCAAGGAGACCAGATCTGAGAGAGTTTCCCAATACTATTATTCATCCCGAAGAATGATTCCTAACCCAAATTGAACATGTTATTAAACCTAACATACACTGTTCCCTCAATTTAACTTTACAGAATAGCGGGGACAGTGTTGGTCTTACAATACAGGAATGTAGGGGATCTTCCACCTGCTTAGAAACTCAAAGGTCCATGCAGAAATCATTCCTGGAGAAGATGTAGGCAGCTATGAAGGACTTGAGAGAGCAAAAGTCATCTTCCATGGCAAACAACCTGGTCAGGATAAAGGAGTGTATCTGAATCAGCCTCTCTCTTATTAATGTAGAGAAGATGGATCAAACCAGGCCTGTGTGGAGAGCTATTCCTGAGTGCCTATGGTTTATATACCATTCTAACTTGTGAAAGTGTCACAGGAAGTAGGGGCATCCTCCATCTCAAGAGACCATAGGAAGCAACTGTTAGGACAAAGTGGTTGCCAAGGGAGTGACCTCTTTCAGTTTCTGAAGGAAGTGACCTCACGTCACTTCCTTGGTGTTGGAACTCTCTGAACTTGGGATCCAGGAAGCCAGGCACCCATTGCCAGTCCCAGTCCTACTCCTAGTGGGCTCACTTCTTTGGATTTACCAGGGACAGAGTCAGTCTTTCATGGTACCTACTGATGTGGGGATGGCCAAATGCCAGAAGAGCTCTGAAGAGGGGCCTTTCCTGAGAAAGCAGGTAGTGGCTCATGCTGGCTCCTGAAATCTTCGCAGAGTTGGCCACGAAGACCAGATCTGAGACAAGACAGGCTATTTTTGGGGAACATAGTATGACCCACCAGTCAGAGAATACTCCAGATAGTCACAGATGTACTTGGGGGAAGCAGGTGCCTTTGTGGGTGTTGGTGTGGGATTCTTTTTTTGTCTCATGTTCTGAGAATAGGTTAACCAGTACCCTGGTTATTAATTGGTAGTTACATTATGCTTATAGACCCCAGAACTCAGGACAGGTAGAAAAAATAAATAGAACCATTAAATAGACCTTTACGAAATTACTCTTAGAGACCTGCATAAAAGATTGGACTATGCTCCTGCCTTATCCACTGTTTCATGCAAGAAATACTCCCTCTGTTTCTTTGTGTAACCTCACCACCTGTGAAATTCTCTATGGTGCCCTTCCTCCAGTAAGGGACCTAACCCCAACTCTAAGACCTAAGGATCCCTTCCACACCCCCTAGCTTGACAGACTTAAAGCTCTTGAAAGAACTCATTGATATCTGTTCAAACAGCTGGCCACGGCCTACCAAACTGGGGACAAGGGGACTCCACTTCAATATAATGTAAGAGACTTCATCTACATAAGAAGACATCAGGTTTCATTCCTGGAACCCCGATGGAAAGGAACATACCAGGTACTACTTATAACACCTACATCAGTAAATGTATACGGAATCAATTCCTGGATCCATGCCTCTCATCTCAAGCCTGCGCTCTGTCCAGACTCTTGCTGGAAACTGGAAATGACTAGTAACCCTTTCAAATTGTGTATTCACCATATGAATAAGGCTATAGACTCTCCCCTTGGCCACCAGTAGTCCTAAACCTCATCAGGTGGTTCATTAGCGATGGCTGATCACAAATCCTACTAGAGAAGAAGTATGGTCTATCTCGCTTACAGCCCCCATAGGGACCTGGTGGCCATCTCTCCACCCAGACATTTGTCAGCTGGCTATAGGTTTTTCCTATTGGGATATATCTGATAAAGTGGATCCCACTAAAATTCTATTAAATACCTTCTGTATCATCGATAATGGAAACAAACATTATGGATGTAGGGACACGCGAGCAAGATGCAGGTTGGCTAGCCCAGATTACTATGTTTGCATGGCAGACTATCAAAGCCACAAAGAGCCACGGCTGTGAGGGGAAAAAGCCAACTTCTTCTGTAAGTCATGGGGATGTTAGCATACAGGGACTGCCTGGTGGAACCCAAACTCCCCATCAAATTCAGTACACAGCATTGGCCATATTACCAATTAGACAACCAAAACTGATGGACCCCAGAAGGCTCTCTAGATCCTCAAATTATGCATGACATTTTTAACTTCTACAAGTGATCAAAAGGGTGGAAGGAGATTCCCCTATGTGAAGACCTTTTCCCTCCTTCACTCACGTCCTGAACTATGCTTCTCCAATAGATCCTAACCCTCAGCCTTCTGCTCCAGACTCTCTGCTTTCACTCCCACCTGAGCAACCTGATTTCTCCCCTCCATTTACTAGATCAAAAAACCAAACCTCGGCCGGTTCTCAGACAATTGCGCCCTTGCTGAGGTATCAGGTACTGAGGTACCCCTCCACCCACTCAGTCCTCTTTTCTCCAGTAAGTGCCCAGAGCAGGTCCCATCAGGTCCTCTTACCAGCTAACCCAAAGCTCAAACCAGCTGAGGAGATCCCTCAGACCACTATCCAAGATGTAATGAAAGTGACCTTTAAAGTTGCCTTGTCATCACTGAAAACAGGTGACTAAGAATTTAAAGTCCCTCACAGGCTTTTTGGGATACTCACTCCTGTCGTCCCCTCTGCTCTACCTGTTCTACTGCTCAAGTTTTTGTTGCCAGGAAAATCACAAACCCCTTTCCCAATATTCTTTTACATCTCTCCTTCCTAATTCTCAGATAAACGGAGCTGCTCTCAGCCTTGCTTTCCACGTCTTGCCCCTCTTCACCAGGCCCACAGAAAAGTCTTATATGACCTTCTCCAGAAGTCTTCACCATTGCTGACTTTAGGACTTTCAGCAAAAGAGTCCCTATAAAAGAATTCAATGTAGATAAACTCCGTGTTTTCATGTCGCCCTGTTCTACTTGGCCAGTGCCTGGAAAAATCAGCACTCCTAAGCTAGACACCATCTTACGTGTTTTTCACAAAATAAGTGAACAAGGCCTCTGGCCTTGAGCTGGGGATTCTCAGAGATGGCTACAATTCTAAGTAAAGAAGTTACCAACTAGGCTCCATGGTAACAGCTGGCAGGGAGAAAAAAAAGAGAAAAAAAAAAGCTCTCCCTGTCCCAAGTGTCCTTGAAAAGTTAACTTGCCGAGAACAGAGGAAAAAATAACAGAAACAAAAACTGCTTTTTGTGAACTTCTGCAGACTGTGAACTTCTGAGCCCCTTCCCTTACATGTTGGGTACAAATTCTGAAACTACCTAAACTTGGGGTTCAGAAGATTAATTGATTACAACAGAAGCAATACCCTCTAAATCCGTTTGCAACCAAATAGGGCTGTTTCCCTGTCTTCGGTGCTATCTTAGATTCCTTTTCTTTTCCGTACCTACAACAGTATAATTCTATATACTTAAACATTGTTTATGTTTTCATGAAATGGTCAACAGATGTGATTAATTATGTAATGGTGCAGATGTTTCCCAGAGTGTTCTAGGATGATGCATGTTCATTTAAAGATCAAATCGGAGGGCATACAACCTGTTTCCACCGGGAACCTGTATCTCTCACTTTAGCCATCCTATTAGGAATAGGAGTTGCTGCAGGAGTGAGCACAGGAACCCTAGTCCATGGGACACAACAAATGACCCAATTAGAAGCAGCAATAGACCAAAAATTAAAGATAATAAAACCTCCATCACAGCTTTACAGGAATGTTTAAACTCTCTCTCTGAAGTTGTTTTACAGAACAGGCGAGGGTTAAACCTTCTCTTCATGAGAGAAGGAGGACATTGTGCTGCATTGAGGGAAGAAGGTTGTTTTTATGCCGACCATACTGGAGTTGTATAAGAACCTATGAGTATATTAAGAAAATGCCTTTAAGAGTGTCAACGAGAGAGAGAGGCCCAAAAAGGGTGGTTTGAGTCTTGGTTCACACAGTCCCTCTGGTTAACTATGCTTTCATAAGCCCAGGCCTGTCCATTAATAATCCTCATATTATTGCTAACTGTAGGACCCTGTTGGCTCAACCATGTAGTTTCCTTTCTCGAAGCTCAAATTGGACAATTTAAACTTATGGTAATCAGACAACAATATACCCCACTAGGAGACATAAAATGTGACACCCTTCAATGATCACTTTCATGATTAAAAGTAACCAGAAGAAGAATTGGGGAATAAAAAGTTAATAAAATAGGTACTTGTCACTTCCTATTTTTCTGTATGCTTAATAAAACACTGTTGAAATCTTGAGAACTGTTTGCTAATCTTGTTCCCAGAATGTGCTGTCCCCAACTGCCAAACTGCAGAATGTACTCCATCATCCCGTTGAAAGCAAACTGCCCACTCTCCCTGACGCATCAATAAATTTCCCTCCCTGCCCTCTCCAAGGAAAGTATATAAGCTCTGTTTAAGCTGTTCTCAGGACTCTCTGCTCTATTCAAGTGAGCTCTGAGCCCCAGCATGCTGGACCCTCAATAAACCCTTTGTTGTTGCATGAGACAGTCTCTTGGTGGTCTCTTCCTCCTATGCCTGCCCGACCATTACAATATTCCAACTCTATATTCTTATAAATATCTCAGGTTCCCAATACCATTATTCATCCAGCAGAATAATTCCTAACCCATATCAAACATGTTATTAAACATAACCATACACTCTTCCCTCAATCTAACTTTACAGAAGAGCAGGCACAGAGTTGGTATTACAATACAGGAATGTAGGGGATTGTTCATCTGCTGAGAACCTCAAAGATCCATGCAGATATGATCACTGGAGAAGATGTAGGCAGCTATGAAGGACCTGAGAGAGCAAAAGTCATCTTCCATGGAAAACAATCTGGTCAGTATGAAGGGTTGTGTATGAATCAGGCTCTCAAATTTTAATGTAGAGAAGATGGACCAAACCAGGCCTGTTTAGAGAGTTGTTCCCGGGTGCCTATGGTTGATATACCATTCTAACTTGTGAAACTGTCACAGGTAGTAGGGGCAGCCTTCATCTCATGGGACCCTTGGAAGCAAATGTTAGGACAAAGTGGTTGCCAAGGCAGTGACCTCATTCAGTTACTGAAGGAATTGACCTCACCTCACTTCCTTGTTGATGGAACTATCTGAACTTGGGATCCAGGAAGCCAGGCACACAGAGCCAGTCCCAGTCCCAGTCCCAGTGGTCTCACTTGTTTGGATTTACCAAAGACAGAGTCAGTCTTTCTTGGTACCTACTGATGTGAGGATGGCAAAATGCCAAGAGAGCTCTGAAGAGGGGCCTTCCCTGAGAAAAAGGTAGTTGCTCAATGCTGGCTCCTGACAACTTTACAGAGTTGGCTAAGGAGGACAGATCTGAGAGAGAACATGCCATTTAAAGGGAACACACTGTGGCCCACTAGTCAGAGGACACTCCAAATAGTCTCAGAATTACTTAGGGAAAGGAGGTGCCTTTATGGGTGTAGGTGTAGGTTTGTGGTTTTCACTTGTTCTGAGAATAGGTATCAAAGGCGGTTTGTTTGGATTGAGTGAACTCTTTCTGGTAAGTACTTTGACAAGGCGAGTGTTTTTATGTCTGTATATAAAACGGTGTTCGTGGTTGTAGACATAAGAAGAGAGAATGCATCAATGGATGTGTCCTGTCTAGTAGAAAGCTTGCCAGCCTTCATACTGCCCAATTTATGAATGGACTGCTACTTGACTTATGGATGGGCAACATCTGCTATCCTCCAAAGTTCCTGTTTTCTTCCTGAATTCTGGCCTCTCTAAAGAATACGCTCATGCTTTTGTGCCCAAGATATGTACCACCTCCAAGCTCTGTGACATGGACATGTACTGGATACCTGAAGGGAATGACGAGCTTCTTAGAAAACTCAGATATCAGTATGACCAGTAAAGTCTCAGTGGAGAAAGCCTGCTTTGTGCCTTTTGCTTACCTATTGTTTTATTGCCCTGAATGTCAGGAAGGTCTCTGCCTCAGGCCTCCCCTTTGTGAAGCCTGAAGAAAAGAGTTCTCAAATTGAAATGAATGGGCATCACCTGTGGCTCTGTGCTTAATTGCTTTGGAAAGGGATGTGTCTGAATCAGCCTCTTGGCACTGTGTGAGGCTGTGGCTTAGATTCTCAGCACTAGATGGATCCAAAGAAATATCTCATGTGTGCATCCAATACAAAAATGGCTAAAAGAGCAGATATTGTAGATGAAGTCTCTCGCCTTCCTATGTAAAGTTCCTGACCTCCATTAAGTGAGAATAGTGATACTTTGGGTCAAATGAGATATTTAAAGCCCTGTAGAGGCTAGCCTATAGGTGCATGGGTTTTCTCATGATTCCAGTTCACATAAAGAATCTAAACCGCACAGTAATTTGGCCTCAAATTGGAGAAGCAAAGCAGCATTAACGGCATGCCTATTTGATCACTCTTGGTTAACAGGAAGGGTGTCTAGGCCACACAGACTTTAGGAAAATGAGGGAAAAAGGGAGCTTATTTTGGACACTGTTGTGGGCTGCGCCCCTCATGGAAACCTGCTACCAGAGGTAATGATTAGTGTCTATATGGAAGAAGATGAGGGCCATGTGGGAGTGTTTTGGTTTTAATTGTGGACATTTGTATCGTGGTTGGAAGAGATGACTGGGTCCACCTGGGCTTGAACTCTGGTGTGACTCCCATTAGAGACTGAGTTCTGGAACTGACCTCAGAGCAGTATTGCCATAAATTTTGTCGGGATTTTATTAGGCCACGCATGAGAGTGACCCTTGGAAACTGAGATCTAAGGCCAGTGTGGATTTCCACAGAGCACTGGGAATCTCAGCCAGGATATAACATGATTTTATTTTTAAAGACTTGGCAGCCATAGTTGAGAGTCAAAACACACATGGAACTCACATTGTAGACCTCAATGGATCTGGCTTCATGTGACCTTTTGGCCACTCTTTGGGAAGACTTGCCTGTGAGAGTTCTTCAGAGCATTCATTGAAATGAGCTTCCTCACCATTTAATGGTTCCTGAATTAATTGAAACCCATAGTGCCTCCAACTTCATCCTTGAAAAATGGCTAGATAAATACCATGAAATTTTTGAAATTCCCATGACCAGGTGGCACTGGAGAAACTTTGGATGTCCTGTTGCTGATCATGAGTATACCAGACGGTGCCTTGATTGACTGGGTTTCATGAAAATGGTGTAGATCAGATATGCCAGTAAGTTGGAGCCTGCTGAGCAGTGGGCCTAGAGCAATGTTTGGCAGGTGTGTGACACAAAATATGCGCTGGGGCCATTTCGATCTGCCATTGGCTTCCAAATGCCTTGTGACTGACAGGATGCAGCCAGCAGACCCTTATTTGTAAAGGCATCTTGTTATATGGAGAGTTTTGACCCTGTCCCTTACTTTTGGAAACTCCTCTACCACCTCCAAGTTTGTGAACTACTGATCATATTCCATTCCAGATTTGTATTCTCAGAATTCCTAACTCTTTTTCCCTAATTGTGTCTTACTTGGGGTGAAAGTATTGTCAAGGCATTGTTCTGGATGAGAGTGGGAAAAATTTTGTGTAGCACATATTTGCATACACATTGGATTCATTTTCCAATTTTCCATTCAGAATACTAAATCCCTGACACTAACATATACCCTATTAGACTCTGACTACTAATCCTAATATGGTGGAGTAAAATAACCCAAACGGAATAGAAATACAAGCAGTTCAGAGAAGGCATGGTGTGTAGTTGGAATTGTCTTTTGCATTATATTGGGTAGAAGGTATAAACTAGTTAATTTTTTTATTGAAAGAGTTCTCCATGTGTTTTTAAAGTAAACAAATGTATGAATTCGTGTCTCCCTTTCTCCGTAGCATATTCAGCACATGTATTTTTATATGCACATACAGAATCCTACCTGGTACCACTCGTACAATCTTGTGAGGTGGCTTACTTGGCAGATACAAATTGCGAGAAGACATCACAGCTCCTAAACACTGTTGGAACAGAAAATTAAACCTATGGGTGAGCTTCCTAGATGAACAACATTATACATAAATCCATGTTCAGTAAAATGAATATTTTTGCATCTGTGGATGATTTATATTTCATGGTGAATTTCGATTGGCATATATATTGCTACTTTTTAATGTCTCTGTGTATATATATATATATGTATATATATATATATATATATATATATATATATATATATATATATATATATACAGTCTCCAGATTTTTCAAAATATGAAATATATGTGTCTTATTACACACTTCCTAAATTCATTCATATTCATGTATGTGGATTTATAATCAAATTTTCACATGATTATTCTCAGAAATATTCATCCACCTGAAATACATATTTTTTCCTACTAGTGAAAACTAACTTCAGTGAATGTTGCATACAAATCCTAATATTTCTACAGTAACTGACCCAGTTTAACATCAATGCGAGTAGATTCCAATGGGACATGCTGTGTGTTTTGACGTTCATTTTTATTCAACACTGGTACATTATGATTTCTTCAGTTTATGCACATCATAGGATATATTTTTCATCCACAGTTTCGCAAATTTATAGGCATTTGTTTCACTTTCAATCAATTCCTTCTTCAGAACACATGTATTCATCCATGTTTCTTGACTGGTCTTTTCATGAGACTTCTTTACAAAACACATTATTTTCAATTTTCATAATCATTTTTGAAGCGAAACTCAGACACCGTTCATGATAAACAATAACACTAATATTAACAATAGATGTATAACTGGTTGGAATGAATGATTTTATATCAATATAAGATATCTTAAATATTTTCAGATATCAATTCCATCCATTATTTAAAGTGGAATCAGCTATATTATTTATTCACAGTGTGGTCAATTCATGCATTATCTCTATATTCATAGACACAGGGCACACCTCTTTGTACAACCAATACTTATGTATATGTCTTCTAAATATTACTGCCAGAAATGGTGTAAGAAATACTCATGTCACCAGATCTACATACACATTTTATCACAGTAATATTCGGGACACAAAAAGTAAATGTCACACTTATGATTGTACCGGAGTCTGAATGGAAAGTGAACATGGATTACTAAAAACATTCCTGTCCATGTTGCCTAATCCTCTCAATTATCAATCCTGTTGGTGACTACATATTTGTTTCTTCCAGAGATTATATATTCAAACTCTACCCTGTTGAAAATGCCTAATCATATCACTCACTTTATACTTTGCCTGATTTCATTATGTCTCTATTGATATGTGGTTTCCTACATATTTTCCCCAGTTCATCATTGTGACTGACCCTTCACATGAAGTTATGTTTACTTTCACTCTCTAACCAAAACACTATTGCGATAGAACATATATTCCAAATCCTATATTGACACTTCTTCCTAAACCTACTATCTACCTAATCCTACCGACTATCCGTTTTTGACTGGATGTTCTTTTTGACATTCAATCATCCAAGGTACAAGGTTCTATGCCATTATATATCTATTTTTCTGAGACATCTGTGCACAATGTAAATCAAAGTTAAGTATCCCAATCAAGGGCCCAATGCCCTCTAGGCTTCAAAATTACCTAGATTTCTGTTTTTATTCATATATTTAACCTCTATATTTTTATAAATATCGCAGGTTCCCAATACCATTATTCATCCCGCAGAATGATTCCTAACCCAATTCAAACATTTTATTAACCCTAAGAATACACTGTTCCCTCAATCTAAATTTAATGAAAAGCAGGGACAGAGTTGGTCTTACAAGACAGGAATGTAGGGGATCTTCCACCTGCTGAGAACTTCAAAGATCCATGTAGAAATGAACCCTGGAGAAGATATAGTCATCTATGAAGGACCTGAGAGAGCAAAAGTCATCTTCCATGTCAAACACCCTGGTCAGGATGAAGGGATGTGTCTGAATCAGCCTCTCTCTTCTTAATGTAGAGGAGAAGGACCAAACCAGGCCTGTGTGGATAGCTATTCCCGGGTTCCTAAGGTTGACATACCATTCTAACTTGTGAACATTTCAGAGGAAGTAGGGGAACCCTCCATCTAATGGGACCCTTGGAAGCAACTATTAGGACAAAATGGTTTACAAGACAGTGAATTCATTCAGTTCCTGAAGGAAGTGACCTCACCTCACTTCCTTCGTGATGGATCTCTCTGAACTTGGGATCCTGGAAGCCAGGCACACAGAGCCAGTCCCAGTCCCAGTCCCAGTGGGCTCACTTGCTTGGATTTACCAAAGACAGAGTCAGTCTTTCTTTGTTCCTACTGATATTATGATGCCAAAAGCAAGGAGAGCTCTGAAGAGGGGCCTTTCCTGAGAAAGCAGGTAGTGGCTCAAAATTCCCTTCTGACAACTTAAAAGAGTTGGCCAAGTAGACCAGATCTGAGACAGGACAGGACATTTCGGGGAAACATTGTATGGCCCACCAGTCAGAGGACACTCCGTAGAGTCACAGACCTACTTGGGGGAAGGAGGTGACTTTGTGGGTGTGGTTGTGGGTTTATGATTTTGTCTCATCTTCTGAGAATAGGTAGGAAAGGCGGTTAGTTTTTTTTTTTTTTTTTTGGAGTGTACTGTTTCTAGTAAGTCGTTTGACAAGGCGAGTGTTTCTATGTCTGTGTATTCCACTGTGTCCGTGGTTGTATACATTAGAAACGAGAATGCATCAATGTATTTGTCCTGTCTAGTAGAAAGCTTCCCAGCATTCAACCTGCCCAATTTATGAATGGGTTGCGGCTTTCCTTAAGGATGGGCAACACCTACTATCTTCCTAATTACCAATTTTCTTCCTGAATTCTTTCCAATCTCCAGAATTGGCTCATGTTTTTTTGTCCAAGATATGTACCACCTCCAAGCTCTGTGACATGGCCATGTACTGGATATCTGCAGGGAATGGCGAGCATCTCAGAAAACTCAGATATCAGTGTGACCAGTAAAGTATCAGTGGAGAAACCCTGCTTTGGGCCTTTTGCTTACATAATGTTCTGTTGCCCTTAATTTCAAGAAGTTCTTTGCCTCAGGCCACCCCTTTGTGAAGCCTGAGGAAAACAGTTTTCAAATGGAAATGAATGGGCATCACCTGTGGCCCTTTGCTTTATTGCTTTGGAAAGGGATGTGTGTGATTTAGCCTCTTGGCCCTGTGTGAGGCTGTGGCTTAGATTCTCAGCACCTGATGGATCTAAAGAAAGATCCCATGTGTGCATCCAAAACCAAAATGGCCAAAAGAGCAGTCCTTGTGGATGACGTCTCGCCTTCCTCTGTGAGGTTCCTGACTTCCATCAATAGGGATCCTTTGGGTCAGAGGAGTTCTCCAAAGCCCTGCAGAGGTGCTTGGGTTTTCTCATGACTCCAATTCACATAAAGAATCTTAACCTCTGAGTCAGTTGGCCTCAAAGTAGAGAAGCGGTGTAGTCTTCACAGCATACCTATTTCATCACGCCTGGTTCACAGAAAGTATGTCCAGGCCACCCTGACTTTAGCAAATGAGTGGCAAGGGAGCTTATTTTGGACACTGTCTTGGACTGCGCTCCTCATGAAAACCTCCAGCCAGAGGTTATGATGAGTGTCTATATGGAAGAAAATGAGGACCATGTCGAAGTGTTTTGGTTTTAATTGTGGTCATTTGTGTGTCAGTTGGAAGAGATAACTGTGTTCACCTGGGCTTGAACTGTTGTGTGATTCCACTTAGAGACTGCTTTCTGGAACTGACCTCAGTGAAGTATTGCCATGAATTGTTTTGAGATTTTAGGAGGCCACGCATGAGATTCGCTCTTGGTATCTGTGATCTAGGCCCAGGGTGGCTTTGCACAGAAAACTGGGAATCTTTGCAAGGATATCACATGATTTTATTCTGAAAGACTTGGCAGCCATCGATGAGAGTCAAAACACACATGGACCTAACATTGTAGACCTCAATGGGCCTTGCTTATGTTACCATTTGGCCTCTGTTTCTGTAGCCTTGCCTATGAGAGTTCTCTAGAGCTTTCATTGAAATGAGCTTCCTCACCATTTAATGGTTCCTGAATTAATTGAAACCCAGAGTGTCTCAAATTCATTTTTGAAAAATGGCTAGATAAATACCATGCAAGGTTTGAAATTCCCATGACCAGGTGGCACTGGAGAACCTTTGGATATCTGGTTCCTGATCATGAGTGTACCAGACAATGCCTTGATTGACTGGGTTTCATGAAAATGGAGTAGAACAGAGATGCCTGTAAGTTGGAGCCTGCTGAGTAGTGGGCCTAGAGCTGTGGTGTGAAGGTGTGTGATAAACATCTGTGGTGGGGCCATGTGAATATGTCTTTGACTTCCAAATGGCTTGTGACTGACATGCTGTTGCCAGCAGACCCTTATATGTAAAGGCATCTTATTATATAGAGGGGTTTCAGGGCAATGTTCAGAATCAGGTTGCTCTTGTCAAGGGGGCAAGCTATGTGGGATAGAAGCCTGGTTGGTGCATTCTCCTGTAAACCCTGACCCACCACACCTGACAGAACTCCCTCCAGCACTGTGTCCCTGATGAACTCCTTGTATTTTTTGAAGCAACACCAAACTACGAGTGCAGCAGCCAGAAACACCACGAAAAGTGGAGGATGACCAAATGACTTCACAGTCCACGCGGGCAGACACTTAGACCCAGGTGGCCAAAAATTGCCGACAAAGATAGAATTCATCACTGCTGCCTAATGTTCATTGGAAAACAAGAAACCATGTCCTCCAGGTCACATAGATGCCATTCCAGATTTGATGGTCTCACTACAAAGGAAGCTAAATCTCCTGACAACAACATATACTTTAAGTGCCCAAACTCAGAGGCAGTTTGTCAAGAAGTCTTTAGGCCAAAAGAACTTCATGTTTGTGGAGTGTTTACCCTATCCCTTACTTTTGGATACTCCTCTCCCAACTCCAAGGTTGTGAACTCCTGAGCATTTTCCATTCCGGATATGTATTCACAAATTTTCTAACTCTTCTCCTCTAATTGTGTCTTACTTGTGGTGAAGGAAATGTCAAGGCATTGTTCTGGATCAGAGTGGGGAGATTTTTGTGTAGCACATATTTGAATACACATGAGATTAATTTTCCTATTTTCCATTCGAAATTCTGAATCCCTGACACTTACCCATACCCTACTAGACTCTCACTACTAATCCTAATATGATGGAGAAAAATAACCCAAACAAAATAGAAATACAACCAGTTCAGAGGAGGCCTGTTGTATAGTTGGACTTGCCTTTTGCATGATAAAGGGTAGGTGTTACAAATCTAGTCAATTTTTAAATGAAAAAGTTCTCCATGTGATTTAAAGTTAACAAATATGTGAATTCTTGTTTCCCTTTCTCTGAAGCCTATTCAGAACATGTATTTTTAATGCACATATTGAATCCTACCTGGTATCACACTTATATTTTTGTGAGGTGGATGACATGGCAGATACAAATTGTGAGAAGAGATCACTCCTCCTAAACACTGTTGGAACTGAAAATTCAACCTATGGGTGAGCTTCCTAGTTTAACAACATTTTACTTAAATCCATGTTTAGTAAAATAAATATTTTTGCTTCAATGGATGATATATATTTCATGATGAATTTCTATTGGCATATATATTGCCAGTTTTTAATGTCTCTGTGTGTGTTTTTTGTATATATATATATATATTCTCCAGGTTCTTCAAAACATGAAATATATGTGTCTTTTATACACTCCATAAACTTATTCATGTTCATGTACTTGGATTTATAATCAACTTTTCAGAAGATTATTCCAGAAATATTCATCCACCTGAAATTCATATTTGTTACCTAGTACTGAAAGCTAACTTCAGTGAACGGTGCACACAAATCCTAATATTTTTATAGTAACTGACCCAGTTTAATATCAAAGCAAGTTGATTCCTATGGGACATGTTATGTATTTTGACGTTTATTCCTATTCAACACTGGTAAATTACTATTTCTTCTTTTTTTGCACATCATAGGATATATATTTAATCCAAAAGTTATCAAATTTACAGGTATTTGTTTCACTTTCAATCACTTCCTGCTTCAGAACACACGTATTCCTGCAGGTTACTTGACTGGTCTTATCATGAAACTTCTTTCCAAACACATTATTTTTGATTTTCATAATGGTTTTTGAAGCAAAATATACACAATTTTCATGATTATCCATAACCCTAATATTTCCATTAGATGTATAAATGGTTGTAATGAATGTATGTGTATCAATATAAGATTTCATGTATATTTTCAGATATCAATTCATTCCATTATTTAAAGTTGGAACCAGTTATATTTTTAATTCTCAGTATGGTCTCTTCATGCATTATCTCAATATTCATAAACACATGGTACACCCATTTGTACCCCCAATACTAATTTATGCATCTTCAAAATATTGCTCCCAGAAACAGTGGAAGAAATACTCCACCTGATCTACATATACATTTTATCACTGTAATAATCTGGACACAAAATGCAAAGTTCACCTTTATGATTGTACCAAAGCCTAAATGGAAATTGACCATGGATTACTAAAACATCTATGTCTAAATTGCCTAATGCTCTCAAATGTCAATCTATTTGTGACTCCATATTTATTTTTCCCTAAGATTATACAGTCAAGTTCAACCCTGTTGAAAATGTCTAATATTATCACTCACTTTGTACTATACCTGATTTCCTAATATCTCTATATATCTGCTTTGCTACATATTTTCCCCAGTTCATCATTGTGAGTGACCCTAAACATGTGCTGATATTGACATTCACTCTCTAACCGAAACCCTATTGTTAAAGAACTTTTGGTCCAAAGTCTATACTCGCCCTCATTTCAACACCTACCGACTATGTTCCTGATCCTACAGACTATCCCTGTTTGATTGGATGTTCTCTTCTACATTCAATCATCCAAGGTACAAGGTCCTATTTCATTGTATATCGATTTATCTGAGACATCTGTGCATAACATAATTCAATGCTAAGTATCCCAATCAAAGGCCCAATGCCCTTCTGGGCTTCAAATCTTACCTAGATTTCTGTTTTCATACTTATATTTCACCTATATATTCTTAAAAATGTCACAGGTTCCCAATACCATTATTAATTGAGCGGAATGATTCCTAACCCAAATCAAACATGTTATTAACCTTAACCATACACTGATCCCTCAATCTAACTTTTCAGAAGAGCAGGGACAGAGTTGGTCTCAAAATACAGGCATGTAGGGGATTCTCCACCTGCTGAGAACCTAAAAGGCCCATGCAGAAATGATCCATGGAGAAGATGTAGGCAGCTATGAAGGACCTGAGAGAGCAAAAGACATCTTCCATGGTGAATAACCTGGTCAGGATAAAGGGTTGTGTCTGAATGAGCCTCTCTTTTTTTCATATAGATAAGATGGACCAAAACAGGCCTATGTGGAGAGCTGTCCCTAGGTGCCTATGGTTGATATACCATTATAACCTGTGAAAGTATCACAGGAAGTAGGGGCAGCCTCCATATCATGGGACCTTTGGAAGCAACTGTGAAGGCAAAGAGGTTGCCAAGATAGTGACCTCATTCAGTTCCTGAAGGAAGTGACCTCATCACACTTCTTTGGTGATGGAACTGTCTGAACTTGGTATCCAGGAAGCCAGGCACTCAGAGCCAGTCACAGTCCCAGTCCCAGGGGTCTCAATTTTTTTGATTTACCAAGGAGAGAGTCAGAGTTTCTTGGTAACTACTGATGTGTGGATGGCCAAATGCCAGGAAAGCTCTGAAGAGGGGCCTTTTCTGAGAAAGCAGGTAGTGGCTCACCACTGGCTCCTGACAACTTCACAGAGTTGGACAAGGAGACCAGATCTGAGAAAGGACAGGCCATTTCAGTGGAACATAGTATGACCCACCAGTCATAGGACACTCTGGATAGTCACAGTCCTACTTGGGGGAAGGAGCTGCCTTTGTATGTGTGTGTGTGTTTGTGGTTTTGTCTAATGTTCTGAGAATAGGTAGTAGCGGCGGTTTGTTTGGTTTCGAGTGAACTGTTTCTAGTAAGTCATTTGACAAGGCGAGTGTTTCTATGTCTCTGAATCCCACTGTGTCCGTGGTTGTAGACAGTTGAAAAGAGAATGGATCAATGGATTTGTGTTGTCTAGTAGAACGCATCCCAGCATGTATCCTGCCAAATTTATTAATGGTCTGAGGCTTTCCTTATCGATGGGCAACACCTGCTATCTTTCTAAGTTCCTGTTTTCTTCCTGAATTCTGGCCAATATCCAGAATAGGCTCATGGTTTTCTCTCCAAGATATGTACCACCTAAAAGCTCTGTGACATGGCCATGTACTGGATAGCTGAAGGGAATGGAGAGCATCTCAGAATACTCAGATATCAGAGTGACCATTTAAGTCTTATTGGAGAAACCCTGCTTTGGGCCTTTTGCTTACCTATTGTTCTGTTGACCTGAATGTCAGCAAGGTCTTTGCCTCAGGCCATCTCTTTTTGAAACCTGAAGAAAACAGTTTTCAAATGGAAATGAATGGACATCCCCTGTGGCTCTTTTCTTAATTTCTTTGGAAGGAGATGTGTCTGATTCAGCCTTTTGGCCCTTTGTGAGTCTGTGGCTTAGATTATCAGCACCTGATGGATCTAAAGAATGATCCCATGTGTGCATTCAAACCAAACTGGCCAAAAGAGCAGTCATTATGGATAAAGTCTCTCACCTTCCTTTGTAAGGTTCCTGACCTCCATCAAGTGAGAAAAGGGATCCTTTGGGTCAATTGAGTTCTTAAAAGCCCTGCAGAGGCTAGCCCATAGGTGCTTGGGTTTTCTGATTACTCCAATTCACATAAAGAATCTAAACCCCACAGTCAGTAGGCCTCAAATTGGTGAACCGAAGTAGTATTAATGGCAGGCCTATTTGACCACTCCTGGTTCACAGGAAGGTTGTACAGGCCACCCTGACTTTAGGCAAACCAGAGGCAAAGGAGCTTATTTTGGACACTGTCTTGGGCTGCGCCCCTCATGGAAACCTTTAGCCAGAGGATATGATGAGTGTCTATATGGAAGAATATGAGGGCCATGTGGGAGTGTTTTGGTTTTAATTGTGGTCATTTGTGTGGCAGTTGGAAGAGATTACTTGTAAGATTCCAGCAGACGTCGGAGGAAGAGACTACCAAGAGACTGGCTCATGCAACAGCAATGGGGATTTCTTGAGGATCCAATTCAGTTCGCTAGGGCTCTGTGCTCACTCAACAAGCAACAGCGGCCCAGATCCCCGAGAAGAGGTTAAGCAGTGCTTCAGTACACTTTTTGGGTAGGCAGAGGCTTTATATATATCAGAGGAAATCATCTTGATCAGCCGGAAAATCGAACAACAACTCTCCAACTTGATTAGCACATTCATTGGTGGAATCAGGTCGGGCGGGGGTGATAGGTCGATCCTAAGGAGGGGGGTACATTCAAATTGATTGGTTTGGGCCCTGATATTCTTAGGTGCCAAGCTGCACAGGGTCCTAGATTATTAAACAACTGGATGGTCAGGGGGAATATTTAATGGGCAGTGAAAGGATTGTCCTAACAGCTACAGGAATTTCAGGTTTTAGGTTTAGCATGGGAACTTAACAATACCTGGTCCTTTACATTTTAACTCAGGCTTTGCAGCTTAGAAACTTTACAACACCCGCTATTTTACACTTTAACTTCAATTTCTTTTACCCTAACAGACTGGGTCCACCTGGGTGTGAACTCTGGTGTGATTCCCCTTAGACACTGAGTTCTGGAACTGAACTCAGAGAAGAGGTGTCATGAATTGTGTTGGGATTATAAGAGGCCACACATGAGAGTTGCCCTTGGAAACTGAGATCTAGGCCCAGGGTGGCTTTCCACAGAGCATTGGAAATTTCAGCCAGGATATCACATGATTTTATTCTGAATGACTTGGCAGCCATAGTTGAGAGTCAAAACACACATGAAACTCACACTGTAGACCTCAATGGGCCTGGTTTCATGTGACCTTTTGGCCACTCTTTGAGAAGCCTTGTCTGTGAGAGTTCTATAGAGATTTCATTGAAATCAGCTTTCTCAAAATTTAAAGGTTCCTGAATGAATTGAAACCCACAGTTGGCCTCCAACTTCATCCTTGAAAAATGGCTAGATAAATACCATGAAATTTTTGAAATTCCCAGGACCAGGTACCACTGGAGAAAGTTTGGATGTCCGGTTTCTGATCATGAGTAAAACAGACAGTGCCTTGATTCACTGGGTTTCATGCAAATGGTGTAGAACAGAAATGCCAGTAAGTTGGAGCCTTCTGAGTAGTGGGCCAAGAGCAGTGGAGGGCAGGTGTGTGATAAAACATCTGTGGTGGGGCCATGGGGATCTTCCATTGTCTTCCAAATGGCTTGTGACTGACATGGTGCAGCCAGCAGACCCTTATATGTAAAGGCATCTTGTTATTTGGAGAGGTTTCAGGGCAATGTTCAGAATCAGGATGCTATGGTCAAGGGAAAAGCTATGTGGGATAGAAGCATGGTTGGTGCATTCTCTTGCAGACCCTTACCCACCACAGGTGACAGAACTCCCTCCAGCACTGTACCAGGTGAACTACTTGTATTTCGTGAAGCAAATAACAAACTCCCAGTGCAGCAGTAAGAAATACCACGAAAAGTGGAGGATGACCAAATGGCTTCACAGTCCACACAGAGAGAAACTTAGCCCCCAGTGGACACTGTTAACCTACATAGAGAGAAATCAGCACTGCTGCCTCATGTTCAGTGGAAAATAAGAAACTATGTCCTCCAGGTCACATACATGCACACCCAGCTTTGATGGTCTCACTACAAAGGAAGCTCCTGACAAATACTTATATTTCAAGTGCGCAACCTCAGAGGCAGTTTCTCAAGAAGTCTTTAGGCCAGCAGAGCTCCATGTTTGTTGAGTGTTTACCCTGTCCCTTACTTTTGGAAACTCCTCTACCACCTCCAAGGTTGTGAACTCCTGAGCGTATTCCATTCCAGATATGTATTCACAGAATTTTTAACTCTTCTCCTCTAATTGTGTCTTACTTCAGGCGAGGGTAATGTCAAGGCATTTTTCTGTATGAGAGTGCAAAAATTTGTGTGCAGCATTTATTTGAAATACTGAATCCCTGACATTAACCCATATCCTAATAGACTCTGACTACTAATCCTAATATGATGCAGAAAAATAACTCAAACAAAATAGAAATACAAGCATTTCATAGGAGGCATGGTGTATAGTTGGACTTGCCTTTTGCATTATATAGGGTAGGAGTAATAAATCTAGTCAATTTTTAATTGAAATAGTTTTCCATGTGTTTTTAAAGTTAACAAATATGTAAATTACTGTCTCCCATTCTCTCTAGCTTATTCAGAACATGTGTTTTTATATGCACATATAGAATCCTACCTGGTTATCACACATACAGTCTCATGAGGAGGCTGATTGGCAGATACAAATTGTGAGAAATGACCACTCCTCGTAAACGCTGTTGGAACTGAAAATACAACCCATGGGT
Organism: Callospermophilus lateralis; assembly: GCF_048772815.1. Taxonomy (NCBI): domain Eukaryota; kingdom Metazoa; phylum Chordata; class Mammalia; order Rodentia; family Sciuridae; genus Callospermophilus; species Callospermophilus lateralis. Next base: position 447,747 of record NW_027512385.1, on the reverse strand, counting down.
GAGCTTCCTATTTGAACAACCTTATACAAAAATCCATGTTCAGTGAAATTAATATTTTTGGATCTGATGATGATATATATTTCACGATAAATTTCGATTGGCATATATATTGCAATTTTTAATGTCTCTCTCTCTCTGTGTGTGTATATATATATATATGTATGCACTCTGTCTAGATTTTTCAAAATATGAAACATGTGTCTTATTGTAGACTCCCTAAATTCATTTATATTCATGTATGTGGATTTATAATCAACTTTTCACAAGATTATTCTCAGAAATACTCATCCACCTAAAATACATACTTGTTTCCTAGTACTGAAAACTAACTTCGTTGAATGGTGCATACATATCCTAACATTTCTACAGTAACTGACCCTGTTTAACATTAATTCAAGTAGATTTCTATGGGACATGATGTGTATTTTGAAGTTCATTTTTATTCAACACTGGTACATTGCTATTTCTTCAGTTTATGCACATCATAGGATACATATTTCATCCACAAGTTAGCAAATTGATAGGCATTTGTTTCACTTTCAGTCACTTCCTGCTTCAGAACACATGTATTTCTCCATGTTTCTTGACTGATATTTTCATGAGACTTCTTTCCAAACACATTATTTTCGATTTCCGTAATCACTTTTGAAGCAAAACCCACACACCTTTCATGATAACCCATAACCCTAATATTACCATTAGATGTATAACTCGTTGGAATGAATGACTGTATATCAATATTAGATTTCTTATATATTTTCAGATATCAATTCAATCCATTATTTAAAGTGGAACCAGTTATATTATTTATTCACATGATGGTCAATTGATGCATTATCAATATATTCTATGACACAGGGTATACCCTTTTTACCCCCAATACTAATTTATATTTCTTCAAAATAGTGCTCCCAGAAATGGTGGAAGAAATACCCATGTCACCTGATCTACATATACATTTTATCACAGTAATATTCTGGACACATAAAACAAAGGTCACTCCTATGATTGTACCAAAGCCTAAATGGAAAATGAGCATGGATTACTAAATGCACCCATGTCCAGGTTGCCTAATGCTCTCAAATGTCAATCCTATTGGTGACTACATATTTGTTTCTTTCTAACATTATATATCCAAACTCAACCCTGTTGAAAATGTCTAGTCCTATGACTCAGTTTATACTTTGCCTGATTTCCTAATGTCTCTATTAATATCTGCTTTCCTCCATATTTTCCCCAGTTCATCATCGTGACTGACTCTTCACATGTGCTAACATTTACATTCACTCTCAACTGAAACCATATTGCTAAAGAACTTTTGGTCCAGATCCTATACTCACTCTTCTTCCTAAAACTACTATCTCCTGTTCCTACCGAGTATTCCTTTGTGACTTGATGTTCTCTTCTACATTCAATCATTCAAGGTACATGGTCCTATGCCATTGTATATCGATTTATCTGAGACATCTATTCAAAACGTAATTCAACGCTAAGTATCCCAATCAAGTTCCCATGCCCTTCTCGGCTTCAAATCTTAACTAGATTTCTGTTTTCATACTTATATTTCACCTATATATTCTTGTAAATATCACGGGTTCCCGATACTGTTATTCAACCCTCAGAATGATTCCTCACCCAAATCGAACCTGTTATTCACCCTAATCATACACTCTTCCCTCAATCTAACTTTACAGAAGAGCAGGGAAGGAGTTGGTATTTCAATACAGGAATGTAGGCGATCTTCCACCTATTGAGAACCTCAAATGTCCTAGATAAATGACACCTGGATAAGTTGTAGGCAGCTATGAAAGACCTGAGAGAGCAAAAGTCATCTTCCATGGAAAACAACCTGGTCAGGATGTAGGGATATGTATGAATCAGCCTCTCACTTATTAATGTAGAGAAGATGGACCAAACCAGGCCTGTGTGGAGAGCTGTTCCTGTGTGCCTATGGTTGATATACCATTCTAACTTGTGAAAGTGTCACAGGAAGCAGGGGCAGCCTCCATCTCATGGGACCCTTGGAGTCAACTCTTAGGACAAAGTGGTTGCCAAGGCAGTGAACTCATTCAATTCCTGAAGGAAGTGACTTACGTCACTTCCGTGGTGATCAAACTCTCTGAACTTAGATCCAGTAAGCCAGGCACCCAGAGCCAGTCCAAGTCCCAGTCTTAGTGGTCTCACTTGTTTTGATTTTCCAAGGATAGAGTCAATCTTTCTTGATACCTACCGATGTGGGAATGGCCAAATAACAGGAAAGCTCTCAAGAGGGGCCTTTTCTGAGCAAGCAGGTAGAGGCTCACCCCTGGCTTCTGACAAGTTCACAGAGTTGACCAAGGAGACCTAATCTCATACAGGACAGGCCATCTCAGGGGAACATATTGTGGCCCACCAGTCAGAGGACACTCCAGATAGTCACAGACCCATTTGAGGGAAGGAGGTGCCTTTGTTATGTGGGTGTGGTTTTTTGGTTTGTCTCATATTCTGAGAATATGTAGGAAAGGTGGTTTGTTTGGTTTGTAGTGAACTGTTTTTAATAAGTCATTTGACAAGGCGACTGTTTCTATGTCTGTGTATCGCACTGTGTCCGTGGTTGTAGACATTAGAAAAGAGAATGATTCAATGGATGTGTCCTGTCTGGTAGAAAGCTTCCCAGCATTCATCCTGCCCGATTTATGTATGGACTTTGGCTTGCCTTATCGATGGGCAACACCTGCTAATTTCCTAAGTTGCTGTTTTCTTCCTGAATTCTGGCCACTCTCCAGAAGAGGCTCATGGTTTTGTGTCCAAGATATGAATCACTTCCAAGGTCTGTGACATGGCTATGTTCTGGATAGCTGAAGTGAATGGCGAGAATCTCAGAAAACTCAGATCACTGTGACCAGAAAAGTCTCAGTGGATAAACCCTGCTTTGGGACATTTGCTTACATATTGTTCTGTTACCCTGAATGTCAGGTAGTTCTTTGCCTCAGGCCACCCCTTTGTGAAACCTGAAGAAAACAGTTTTCAAATGGAAATGAATGGAAATCACCTGTGGCTCTTTGCTTAATTGCTTTGGAAAGGGATGTGTCTGAATCAGCCTCTTAGCTCTGTGTGAGGCTGTTGATTAAATTCTCAGCCCCTTATGGATCTAAAGAAAGATCCCATGTGTGCATCCAAAACCAAAATGGCCGAAAGTACAGTCATTGCAGATGAAGTCTTTCGCCTTCCTCTGTAAGGTTCCTGACCTCTATAAAGTGAGAATAGGGAAGATAGACCAAGCCAATTGATGTCTCCTTTTGGAAAAATTGTACCACCAATGAGAGCATCAGCAAAATTACCCCAACCCTACCACAAGTCGCTGCACCAACAGATAGTTCACAATGCATACATGTTAGTTCACAATGCATACAAGTGATATATATTCCAGGCAAGTTCTGCAAGCAGTTCAGTGATGGCTATTGCAGAAGCTGTAGATTGGTTTTATCTTTGTCTTCACCAGCACTGGGTTGAAGATTGGAATTCTGGCAATAATGGCTAAAGAAAAAATTACTTACCATTCCAGAAGGCACTAAAAAACCCAATTATCTTAACAATTTACATTATCTTGAAGAGAATTATTAAATATAATGAAAAGGAAAGGTGAAAGTCAACAAACAGTTCTGCTAAACTCCTTTTTTTGTTCACATATTAAAACAATCCTCAACAGTTGTTTACCCAATTTAAATTAAACTATTTAAATCACGTGAATAAAAAAAAATTGGATCCATTTTTTCATGAGCGCACATCATATATGATATATGGATATATGTACATTCAAACATAAAACACAAAACACAAGTGTGCACAAATAATATAATATATACAACACATAACATAATAGTAAAGGCCTTATAACTTTTTACAGGTGAAATCACCATTGGAATGTCTAAAAACTCTATAGTCAAAAAATAGAACTGATCAGCAAAACATTAACCTAGGTCTGTATGAGCTCAAAAAAAAAAAAAATAGAAAATAGAACTTCATGATGTGGGAAAGGGCAATAATAAAATAGATATTGAAAAAAGCATCCTGGTTCTGTCGCAGATGTAAGGATAGCCAAACTGGAGTTTTGGATATCAGCTGTTATGAATTTGAGCCAAATCATCTTCTTTTTGGTCTATAGAAATCACTTTAGTTAATTTCTCTGGAATCCATATTGCCTGCTGTTCTTCCTGTGGAAACACACAAACAGACCCCTGACTAAAGACAATCACTGGGTCAGGACTTTAGTTAATCTCTCCAAAATCCAAATCAGCTGCTGTTCTTCCTGTGGAAACACACAAACAGACGCCCGACTCCAGACAATTACTGGGTCAACACTTTTCCATTGTCCTATTAGAATATCCTTCCAAAGGACCTTGGGCTTATGCACATTTTTTGGAAACATATGCCTTTCCACAGCACTAAGTCCTGATGAATCCAAGTTTAAAAAGTTTAGAGTAAAAAGCGTTAATTTAAGTTTATCTTTGGGGAATATATACCCCTTCTCAATTCCGTCTTTGTGCTTTAATAAGTACATTTTTATTGTTTGATGTGCTCTTTCAACTATGCCTTGTCCCTGTGGATTGTATGGGATTCCTGTTATATGAGTAATGCCAAATGATGAGCAAAATTGTCTAAAAGAGTTAGAAGTGTAACCGGGGGCATTATCTGTTTTTAACTGTTTTGGAATGCCCACAGTGGCAAAATTTTGTAAGCAATGAGCTATAACATCTTTAGTTTTTTTCTCCAGCATGAAGGGAGCACATTAAAAATCCAGAACAAATATCAACTGTAACATGCAAATATTTTAATTTTCCAAATTCTGGCAAGTGTGTGACGTCCATCTGCCAAATATGGTTAGGTATCAATCCTCTAGAATTGACTCCAAGATTAACTTGTGGTAAAAAGGTCACACAATTTTGACATTGTTTTATAATTTGTCTAGGTGTTCCTTAGTTTTTTTGAAATGCTTTTGTAAAGTATAAGCATTGACATGGAACTTTTTAAGAAAATTTATTGCTTCTTCTAGTGTAAAGAAAATATGTATGTATGTCAATTGTAGTTTTATCTGCTAAATCATTGCCCAAACTAAGGGCTTTAGGCAATCCTGTATGTGCCCTGATATGTCCTATAAAGAATGGATCTTTTCTGTCCCAGATTAGACTTTGTATAGTGGAAAGCAAAGAGAAAACAGTAGAGAAAGGGGAAATCCTACCAGCATCTTCAAGGGATACTATAGCATTAACTATATACTGACTATCGGAAAATAAATTAAATACAGAATCTTTAAAAATCACAAAAGCTTGTAATACTGTACTAAGCTCTACCTTGTGAGCTGATTGTTTTGGTACTAAAAATATAAAAGTTGGATCAGGTGTAACTATTGCTGTTGTACCATTATTTAACCCATCGGTGAATATATTTGGAGCATTCATGATAGGTGTTTTCTTGTCATTTTTGGAAAAATTACAGGATGCGATGACCAAAAAGACAATAAAAGATAAGATGGTAAGTGGTTATCAAATGAAACATTAGATTTACACACGATTATTGCCCAAGTATTTAACTAATTAGCTAATTCATCAATTTGATTCATAGTATATGGAGTAATAATTTTATTGGGTGAAATTCCACACACACTCTTTTTGCTGCTTTTATTCCTATGAGTATTAATTCTCCCTCAGGCTCAGGATAGCAAGTAATAATAGTGTTAGAAGAATAAGATAAATGTATCCATAATAATGGACCTTCTTCCCAAAATACTCCTGTAGAAATATTTTTTTTGTTGTTAGTACAATAAATAATAAATGCAAAATTATATCAACTCTATCCAAAAGCATATTTCCCATATATGTTTCAATGATTTTTATTGCTTTTCTTGCTTCAGGCGTTAACATTCTGAGTGAATTTGGATCTCATGGTCCTTTTAGGATATCAAATAAAGGTCCCGACTCTCCTGTTGGTATACCTAGGTGAGGCCTTATCCAATTTAAGTCTCCTAATAACTCTTGAAAGTCATTAATTGATTTGAGTTGATCTACTCGTATTTGAATTTTTGGTTGACTGACCATGGTTGAGGATAATAGAGCTACTAAATAATTAATTGGAAAATTTAATTGTATTTTACCTATTGCTATCTCTAGGTTATAATTTTTTAATACGTTTGTAAGTGTGGCATACCATTCTAGCAATGGGTTTTTAACTTTGTGTGCTAATAATACATCATCCATATAGTGAAAAATTTGTATTTCAGGAATTTGATTTCTAACTGGCTGGATTACTTTGTTAACATAAATTTGACGCATAGTTGGGCTGTTAGCCATCCCTTGAGGGAGTACTTTCCACTCATATCTCTTGTCAGGACCTTCATGATTCAGTGCAGGTATAGTAAATGCAAAACTTGGAATATCCTCAGGATGAATTGGAATTGAAAATAAAACGATCTTTAATATCTACAACGAAAACATACCAAGTTTTTGGCAAAGCACACAATTGAGTAATCTCTGATTGAGCAGGTCCCATAAAAACCATCCCATTATTAATGGCTCTTAAATCTTGCAATAATCTCCATTTACCAGATTTCTTTTTAAGGACAAAAATGAGAGTATTATGGGGAGACACAGAAGGTTGTATATGTCCTTCCGCTAATTGTTGTTTGACCAGGTCATGGGCTGCTTGTATCTTTTCTTTAGTCAGGGGCCACTGAGGAACCCATACTGGTCTTTCTATTTCCAAGTAATATTTATTGTCTCAGTGGCCCTTTCTGAAAATCCAACCCATATCTATCTGTTCCTTGATCTTTTTGTATTGGTGTTGCTATACCTTGTTCTTGCTTTTCTAATCTTTTTCCTTTCCTAAAATCTTGTCTAGCCATAATAGTGGGTGAATTTTGATTGATGTTATTTGTTAATGTCAAACCTAATTGATCTAGGACATCTCATCCTTATAAATTTATGGGAAGATGTTCCAATACATATGGCTGTATAGTTCCTTCACATCCTTCAGGATCCTTCCAATCTAATACCGTTGCACTTTTATGGGGATTAGTCGCCACTCCTAGGCCTCGAAGCGTTTGAGTGGCTTGTTGTAATGGCCAATGTTTTGGCCATTCTTGACGACAGATGATGCTAAGGTCTGCACCTGTATCCAGTAGCCCATTGAATTCATGTCCTTGAATATTTAGTTTTAGCATGGGGCGAGAATATAAATTTAAAGAAAGCATAGCCCAATCTACACCTGTGGAGCCTAATCCTTTGGAACCCCTTTCTACAGCATAACTGTAAAATTTATCATGTGGGCTGGGTATTATTATTAATTGTGCTATTCTATCTCCTGGAGAAATTACTGATATACCCTTTGGAAAACTGGCTATAATTTTTATTTCACCTTCATAATCGGGATCAATTACCCCAGGACTCATCATAAGTCCTTTTAGAGTAGAAGAGCTGCATCCCAATAATAAGCCTACTGTTCTTTTGGGAAGAGGTCGTTTCACCCCTGTGGGAATGATTTGAACTCCCATCTCTGGAGTTAGTATTGATCAGGCGGAGGCACAGATGTCCAACCCTGCGCTCCCTCTGGTTTGTCTGATGAGGGATCTGATGAACAATGTGTCGTGGGCACTACACTGATGGGGTTGCTGGTTTCCTCCAGTGCTCCATATATTTGCGGTTTCGGGCCCCAGAGCATTGGGCCCCCCTGTCCATTTTTTGGCAATGGAGCCGGATGCCTTTCTTCATGATATCGTGGATAAACACCTGGTGCTTGTTTGTTTTTTGATAATGAAGTACCCTCTATGGTGGTTTGAGAATGGTATTCATTAGCCCAATGTCTCCCTCTACGTCATTGTGGCCAAATACCCGGTATTCTAGTCCTTTGATACCTAGTTTTGTTAAACCCTCCTCCTATGGGGCAATTCCTTTTAAAAAGTCCTGTTTGTTCACAATTGTAGCATGTTCTTGGCCTGTCTTCTAAAGCCTGTTTTACTAAAGCTGCCACAATTTGCCCTTTTTCATTAATGTCTCTGGCATCTAAAGCCTGTTTTATTGCAGCTGCCACGACTTGCTCTTGTTCATTAATGTCTCTACCAAATTTAATAAATGTGTTTAAATCTTCATGTTTCCATGGTCTAATGATACCTCTGCAGCAATGATTCGCTTGGTCATAAGCCAGTTGTTTTAATAATGGCATTGCTTGTTCTGTATTTCCAAAAACTCTGTAGCTGTTTCAATAAGCCTATCTACAAATCCAGCGTAAGATTCATTAGCTCCTTGTATTACCTTAGATAATTGACCTTGTAAACCTCCATGTCCTTGTAAAGTCTTCCATGCCCTAACTGCCTCTACAGCAATTTGTGCGTATATGCCAGGATCATATGGAATTTGTTGTTGCTGATCCTCATAAGGTCTCTTTTCTAACAACAAATCTAGATTTCTCTGAGGATAACCAGCTGCTGCATTTCGCCTAGACATCTCTTTGCAAAATTCCTCATTGGCAACCTTCCATAATAGGTATTGACCTCCATTTAGCACAGCTTTACACATATTAGCCCAATCTGCTGGCGTCATGTTCAAGGTGTTAATAGATTCGACCAAGCTTACAATGAAGTGTGCTTGAGGACCATATGTTGTTACAGCCTCTTTTAGCTGCTTCACTATTTTGAAATTTAAAGCATGGTGAATTCGCTGCCCTCCTACCTCAAATACAGGGCATGTTAATACTTGAGATCCTGTCTCAGGATCCGAACTATCAACTGTTGGGGTTGGGGGCCTCCCAGCACATGGAGGTGGCCTTGTTAGTTGGACATTTACATCCTCTGGTGACAGAAAGGTGTTAGTAGCAGTCTCCTTTTTTAACTTTGCCCCTGATTGCTTTTTATGCTCTAAACTTGGTTCCTCTATCTTTGTCTGAACTGAAGGCTTTGGACTAAGCAAACCAGATATGAACGTCCACAATGGCAATGTGCCAACTGGCATAGTCCCTCGGCTGCTCTTTTCTAATCCTTTTAAATCTTCACCATGATGGTTCCATTGTGATATATTTAATGACTCCTCCTTCAAAAGCCATGGGCTACATTTTTGTATTGTATCAACAAATGCCCTGACTGTCCTTGATATTTCTGAGATGCCTCCTTTCTCTAACAATTTATTTAACACTCTTTCAGTTTGTTTTTTTACTAATTTCTGATCCCGTATTTCTATTATAATACAACCCAACAAGATGACGCCAAACAAAACTGAGACAGAATGAATTAAAAAGGGAACAACAAAAAGTCATTATAGCCTTTCTATCCTCCTGACATGTGCATCCGTCCTTTATACCTATCTGTTCCTCAGACGTAAATAGTTTTTTCTCAGATGTGAGTGGTTTTTCTTCCATCCCACTCATCTCCAGGAACAGGCAACTTAAAACAAAAGTGAAGCAAAACAAAGGAGTCATCTTAAAATGGCTACCCATCCTTTCACCTTGCCCACAGGGGCAAGCAGTTTACCTTATCACTTACCCTCAGTCGTTCCCCATGTGAGCCACAAAATGCTGCAGTCTGGCTGGGCATGATTCAGGAGCCACTTGTCAAAAAAAAAAAAAAAAAAACTAACTTTATTTTTAGAACCACACACGGCAAACAAAACAACTCCTCAGGAAAAACCCTCAGAGCCCAACTGCCACTACTGGCTTCCTTGTAAAGTCTCTCTCACACACACAAGCCTCTCCACCTGCCACAATCCTACTGCTCTTGAGGCCGATTGGCTGGGTGGAGCCAAAAAAGTTCCCCAAGGAGCAGCTCCATGGTCTGAAAGGGCAGGGAAACAGCCCAATGAGCATCACCACAGAGGAGCCAATCAGCTAGATGATGCTGAGGTCGCTGTGAGCCAATAATCAGCCGGCAGCTGGAAATTTGCTGGCAGCTGGAAGTTTGCTGGGGCCCCTTCAGCTGTGGCTCTCAACAAATTCCTGTCTCATTTCTCTGTAGCCTATTAAGCACATGTATTTTTATATGCACATATAGTATCCTATCTGTTATCACATGTACATTTTTGTGAGGTGGCTGACTTGGCAGATACAAATTATGAGAAGAGATCACTCCTCCTAAACATTGTTGGAACTGAAAATTCAAAATATGGGTGAGCTTCCTAGTAGAATAACATTATACATAAATCCATTTTCAGTGAAATAAATATTTTTGCATCTGTGGATGACATATATATTTCATGATGAATTTTGATTGGAATACACACTCTACAAATTTTTCAAAATATGAAATATATGAGTCTTATTATACACTCCTTAAAATCATTCATATTCATGTATGTGGATTTATGATCAACTTTTCACAAGATAATTCTCAGAAATATTCATCAACCTGAAATACATATTTGTTACCTAGTACTGAAAGATAACTTCAGTGGATGGTGCATACAAATCCTAATATTTCTACAGTAATACCCAGTTTAATATCAATGCAAGTAGTTTCCTATGGGACATGATGTGTATTTTCCGGTTCATTTTTATTCAACAGTGGTACATTACTATTTTCTCAGTTTATGCACATCATAGGATATATATTTCATCCACAAGTTCACAAATTTATAGGCATTTGTTTCAATTTCAATCACTTCCTGCTTCAGAACACATATATTCCTCCAGATTTTTTGACTGGTCTTTTCATGAGACTTCTTTTCAAACACATTATTTTCGATTTCCATAATCACTTTTGAAGCAAAACTCACACATTCTTCTTGATAAACCATAACCCTAATATTACCGTTAGATTTATGACTGGTTATAATGAATGTATGTATATCAATTTAAGATTTCCTTTACATTTTCAGATATTAATTAAATCAATTATTTAAAGTTGGAACCAGTTACATTATTTGTTCACAGTATGGTCTATTCATGCATTATTTCTATATTCATAGACACATGGTACACCTCTTTGTTCCCCCAATACGAATTTATACGTCTTCAAAATATTGCTCCCACTAATGGTGGAAGAAATACTCATGTCACCTAATCTACATATACATTTTATCACAGTAACATTCTGGACACAGAAAACAAAGGTCACTCTTATGATTGTACCAAAGCCTAAAAGGAAAGTGAGCATGCATTACTAAAAACATCCATGTCCAGGTTGCCTAATGCTCTCAAATGTAAATCCTATTGTTGACTATATATTTGTTTCTTCCTAAGATTATATATTCAATCTCAAGCCTGTTGAAAATATCTCATCCTATCCCTCACTTTAAACTTTGCCTGATTTCTTATAGTCTCTATTGACATCTGCTTTCCTACATATTTTCCCCAGTTCTCATTGTGACTGACTCTTCACATGTGCTGATATTTACATTCACTCTCTACTTGAAAACCTATTGCTAGAGAACTTTTTGTCCAAATCCTATACTCACTCTTGTTTCTAAACCTAGCAACTATCTTCCTAATCCTACGGACTTTCTTTTTTTAATTGGATGTTCTCTTCAACATTCAATCATCCAAGGTACAAGGTCCTATGCCATTGAATATCGATTTATCTGAGACATCTGGGCAGGACATAACTCAAAGCTAAGTAACCCACTCAAGGGCCCAATGCCCTTCTGGGCTTCAAATTGTACCTAGATTTCTGTTTTCATACTTGTATTTCACCTATATATTCTTGTAAATATCCCAGTCTCCCAATACCATTATTCATCCTTCAGAATGATTCCTAACCAAAATCGAATATGTTATTAACCCTAACCATAGACTTTTCCCTCAATCTAACTTTACACGTGAGCTGGGAGAGTGTGATCAGGAAAGTCTCAGTGGAGAAACCCTGCTTTGGGCCATTTGCTTACCTATTGTTCTGTTGCCCAGAATATCAGGAAGTTCTTTGCCTCAGGTCACCCCTTTGTGAAGCCTGAAGAAAGCTGTTTTCAAACGGAAATGAATGAGCATCACTTGTGGCTCTTTGGGTCAAATGAGTTCTTCAAGCCATGAAGAGGTGCTTGGGTTTTCTCATGACGCCAAATCACATAAAGAATCTATACCTATCAGTCAGTAGTAGTCAGTCAATATTGCTCCTAAAAATGGTGGAGAAATACTCATGTCAAATGATCTACATATATATATATATATATATATATATATATATATATATATATATATTTAATCACAGAAATATTCTGGGCACAGAATTCAAAGTTCACATTTATGATTGTACCAAAGCCTAAATGGAAAGTGAACATGGATTACTAAAAATATCATGTCCAGGTTGCCTAATGCTCTCAAATGTAAATCCTATTGGTGACTACATATTTGTTTCTTCCTAAGATAATATATTCAACCTCAACCCTGTTGAAAATGTCTAATCCTATCACTCACTATATACTTTGCCTGATTACCTAATGTCTCTATTTATATCTGCTTTCCTACATATTTTCCCAATTTCATCATTGTGACTGACTCTTCACATGTGCTGACATTTAAATTCATTCTCTAACCGAAAACCTATTGCTAAAGAACTTTTGTTGCAAATTCTACATGCACTCTCCTTCCTAATCCTAACTACTATCTTTCTAATCCTACTGACTATCCCTTTTTGACTGGATGTTCTTTTCTACATTCAATCATCCAAGGTACAAGGTCATATGCCATTGTATATCGATTTATCTGAGACATCTGTTCAGAAGTTAATTCAATGCTAAGTATCCCAAGCAAGGGCCCAATGCCCTTCTGGGCTTCAAATCATACTTAGATTTCTGTTTTCATGCATACATTTCACCTCTATATTGTTATAAATATCGCAGGTTCCCAATACCATTATTCACCCAGCAAAATGATTCCTAACCCAAATCGAACCTGTTATTAACCCTAACCATACAGTATTCCCTCAATCTTACTTTACAGAAAAGCAGGGAAAGAGTTGGTCTTATAATACTGGAATATAATGGAACTTCCACCTGGTGATAACCTCAAATGTCCATGGCGAAATGATCCCTGGAGAATATGTAGGCAGCTATGAAGGACCTGAGAGAGCAAAAGGCATCTTCCATGGCAAACGGCTTGGTCAGGATAAAGGGTTGTGTCTGAATCAGCTTCTATTCTTAAAGCAGAGAACATGAGCCAACCCAGGCCTGTGTGTAGATCTGTTCCTGGGAGATTATGGTTGATATACAATTCAAACTTGTTAAAGTGTCACAGGAATTAGGGCCAGCCTCCATCTCATGGGAACCTTGGAAGCAACGTTTGGACAAAGTGGTTGCCAAGAGAGTGACCTCATTCAGTTCCTGAAGGAGGAACTAAAAACAGTTCCATCACACTTCAGTGGTGATGGAACTCTCTGAACTTGGGATCCAGGATGCCAGGCACCCATAGCCAGTCCCAGTCCCAGCCCCAGTGGTCTCACTTGTTTGGATTTACAAAGACAGAGTCAGTCTTTCTTGGTACCTACAGATGTGAGGAAGGCCAAATGCAAGAAAGCTCTGAAGCAGAGCTTTTCCTGAGAAAGTAAGTAGAGGCTCACCGCTGGCTCCTGACAACTTCACGGAGTTGGCCAAGGAGACCAGATCTAAGACAGGACAGGCCATTTCGGGGGAACATTATTGGCCCACAAGTCAGAGGACACTCCGGATAGTCACAGACCTACCTGGGCGAAGGAGGTGCCTTTTTTTTGTGGTTATGAGTTTGTGGTCTTGTGTCATGTTCTTAGAATAGGTAGAAAAGTAGGTTTGTTTAGTTTGGAGTGGACTGTTTCTAATAAGTCGTTTGACAAGGCGAGTGTTTCTATGTCTGTGTATCACATTGTGTCCGGGGTTGTAGACATTAAAAAAAAATGCATCAATGGATGTGTCCTATCTAGTAGAAAGCTTCACAGCATTTATCCAGCCAAATTGATGAATGGACTGTAGCTTGCCTTATGGATGGGCAACACCTACTATCTTTCTAAGTTCCTGTTTTCTTCCTGAATTCTGGCCACTCTCCAGAATAAGCCCATGGTTTTGTGTCCAAGATATGTACCCCCTCCAAACTCTGTAACATGACCATGAACTGGATAGCTGAAGTGAATGGCGAGCATCTCAGAAAACTCAGATATCAGTGTGACCAGGAAAGTCTCAGTGGAGAAACCCTGCTTTGGGCCTTTTGCTTACCTATTGTTCTGTTGCACTGAATGTCAGGAAGGTCTTTGACTCAGGCCATCCCTTTGTGAAGCCTGAAGAAAACAGTTTTCAAATGGAAATGAATGGGTATACCTGTGGCTCTTTGCTTAATTGCTTTGGAAAGGGATTGTCTGAATCAGCCCCTTGGCCCTGAGTGAGGCTGTGGCTTAGATTCTCAACACCTGATGGATTTAAAGAAATTTCCCATGTGTGCATCCCAAACCAAAATGGCCAAAAGAGCAGTCTTTGGGATGAAGTCTGTCGCCTTCCTCTGTAAGGTTCCTGACCTCCATCAAGTGAGAATAGGGATTCTTTGAGTGAAATGAATTTTTCCAACTTACAGAGGCTAGGCTATAGGTGCTTGGGTTTTCCATGACTCCAATTCAAATAAAGATTCTAAACCCCACGGTCAGTTGGCCTCAAATTGGAGAAGTGGACCTGAATTAATGACAGGAGTATTTGATTACTCCAGGTTCACAGCAAGTGTCCAGGCCACCCTGACTTTAGGCAAATGAGAGGAAAGGGAACATATTTTGGACACTGTCTTGGTCTGCGCACCTTATGGAAACCTCCAGCCAGTGGTTATGATGAGTGTCTATATAAAATAAGATGAGGGCCATATGGAAGTGTTTTGGTTTTAACTGTGGTCATTTGTGTGGTGGTTGGAAGAGATGACTTTGTCCACCTGGGCTTGAACTCTGGTATGATTCCCCTTAGAGACTGAGTTTTAGAACTGACCTCAGAGAAGTATTGCAATAAATAGTGTTGCAATTTTAGGAGGCCATGCATGAGAATCGCCCTTGGAAAATGAGATCTATTCCCAGGATGGCTTTCCACAGAGCTTGGGAAATCTAAGCCACGATATCCCAATATTTTATTCTTAAAGACTTTGCAGCCATAGTTGAGATTCCAAACACTCATGGACCTCACATTTTAGACCTCAATGGTCCTGGATTCATGTGACCTTTTGGCCACTCTTTGGAAAGGCTTGCCTGTGAGAGTTCTCCAGAGCTTTCATTTAAATGAGCTTCCTCACCATTTAATGGTTCCTGAATGAATTGAAACCCACAGTGCCTCAAACTTCATCTTTGAAAAATGGTGATATAAATACCATGAAACTTTTGAAATTCCCATGACCAGGTGGCACTGGAGAACCTGTGGATGTCCGGTTGCTGATCATGAGTGTACCAGACAGGGCCTTGATTGACTGGGTTTCGTGATAATGGTGTAGAACAGAGATGCCAATAAGTTGGAGCCTGCTGAGTAGTGAGTGTAGAGCAGTGGACTGTAGGTGTGTGAATAAATATTTTTGGTAGGACCACCTGGATCTGCCATTGGCTTCCAAAGACATGTGACTTGCATGGTGCAGGCAGCAGATCCTTATATGTAAAGGCATCTTGTTATATGGAGAGGTTTCATGGCAATGTTCAGAATCAGGTTGCTATAGTCAAGGGGAAAACTATTTGGAATAGAAGCATGGTTTGTACATTCTCTTGGAGACCTTGACAAACCACACGTGACAGAACTCCCTCCAGCATTTTGTCCCAGTTCAACTCCTTGTATTTAGTGAAGCCAATGTCAAACTCCCAGTGCAGCAGTAAGAAACACCACTAAAACTGGAGGATGACCAACTGACTTCACAGACAACACGGGGAGACACTTAGCTCCCAGTGGCCACAGTTTACCGACAAAGAGAGAATTCATAACTGCTGTCTCATGTTCATTAGAAAATAAGTAACCATGTCATCCAGGTCACATAAATGCAGACCCAGATTTGATGGGGTCACTACAAATGAAGCTAATTCTCCTAACAATTACATATATTTCATGTGCCCAACCTCAGAGGAAGTTTCTCAAGAAGTCTTTAGGCCAGCACAGCTCCATGTTTGTGGAGTATTTACTCTCTCCCTTACTTTTGGAAACTGTTCTACCACCTCCAGTGTTGTGAACTCCTGAGCATTTTCCATTCCACATATGTATTCACATATTTTCTAACTCCTCTCAACTAA
This sequence comes from Callospermophilus lateralis, assembly GCF_048772815.1. NCBI lineage: Eukaryota > Metazoa > Chordata > Mammalia > Rodentia > Sciuridae > Callospermophilus > Callospermophilus lateralis. The sequence continues at coordinate 431,600 of NW_027512385.1, read as the reverse complement.
TTGTGTCTTACTTGGAGCAATGGTTATGTCAAGGCTTCATTCTGGATGAGAGTGGGAAGATTTTTGTGTAGCACATATTTGCATACACATTAGATTCATTTTCCTATTTTCCATTTGAAATACTGAATCCCTGACACTAACCCATACCCTACTAGACTCTGACTACTAATCTTAATATAATGGAGAAAAAGAAACCTAACTAAATAGAAATACAGGCCTTTCATAGGAAGCATGGTGTATGCTTGGATTTGCCTTCTGCTTTATCAAGAGTATGTGTTATAAATCTAGTCAAGTTTTCATTGTAGTATTTTTCCCTGAGCTTTTAAAGTTAACATATATGTAAATTCCTGTCTCTCTTTTTCTGTAGCCTATTGAGTACATGTATTTTTTTAAGCATATATAGTATCCTACCTGGTAACACACGTATATTCTTGTGAGCTCACTGACTTTGGATATAAAAATTGTGAGAAGAGATTACTTCCCCTAAATACTGATGGAACTGAAAATTCAACCTATGGGTGAGCTTCCTAGTGAAAAACATTATACATAAATCCATGTTCAGTAAAATGAATATTTTTGGACATGTGGATGTATTATATTTCGTGATGAATTTCAATTGGCATATATATTGCTAAATATTAATGTGTGTGTGTGTGTGTGTGTCTATATATATATATATATATATATATATATATATATATATACTCTCCAGATTTTCCAAAATATGAAATAAGTGTGTCTTATTATACATTCCCTAAATTCATTCATGTTCCTGTATGAGTCAGTCTTTCTTGGTACCTACAGATGTGAGGAAGGCCAAATGCAAGAAAGCTCTGAAGCGGGGCTATTCCTGGGAAAGCAGGTAGTGGCTCACCGCTGGCTCCTGACAACTTCACAGAGTTGGCCAAGGAGACCAGATCTGAGACAGGACAGGCCATTTTGGGGGAACATAGTATGGCCCAAAAGTCAGAGGACACTCCGGATAGTCACAGACCTACTTGGGGGAAGGAGGTGCCTTTGTGGGTGTGGGTGTGGGTTTGTGGTTTTGTCTAATGTTCTGAGAATAGGTAAGAAAGGCGGTTTGTTTACTTTGGAGTGAACTGATTCTAGTAAGTCGTTTGACACGGCGAGTGTTTCTAGGTCTGTGTATCCCACCGTGTATGTGGTTGTAGACTTTAGAAAACAGAAAGCTTCAATTGATGTGTCCTGTGTAGTAGAAAGCTTCCCAGCATTCATACTTCCCAATTTATGAATGGACTGCGGCTTGCCTTATCAATGAGCAACCCCTGATATCTTACTAAGTTTCTGGTTTTTTTTCTGAATCCTGGCCACTCTCCAGAATAGGCTCATGATATTGTTTCCAAGATATGTACCACCTCTAAACTCAGTGACATGGCCATGTACTTGATAGCTGAAGGGAATGGCGAGCGTCCCAGAAAACTCAGATATCTGTGATCAGGAAAAGTCTCAGTGGAGAAACACTGCTTTGGGCCTTTTGCTTACCTATTTTTCTGTTGCCCTGAATGTCAGGATGATCTTTGCCTCAGGCCACCCATTGGGAAGCATAAAGAAAACAGTTTTCAAATGCAAATGAATGGGCATCACATGTGGCTCTTTGCTTAATTGCTTTGGAAAGGAATGTGTCTGAATCAGGCTATAGGTCCTCTGTGAGGCTGTGGCTTAGATTCTCAGCACCTGATGCATCTAAAGAAAGATCCCATGTGTGCATCATAAACTACATTGGCTAAAAGAGCATTCATTGTGGAAGAATTCTCTCGCCTTTCTCTGTAAGGTTCCTGACCTCCATCAAGTAAGAATACGAACCTTTGGTTCAAATAAGATCTTCAAAGCCCTGCAGAAACTACCCCATAGGTGCTTGGGTTTCAACTGAATCCAAATCACATGAAGAATCTATACCTGGTGCTGGGGATGTGGCTCACGCCCTAGCGTGCTCGCCTGGAATGCGTGCGGCCCGGGTTCGATCCTCAGCACCACATACAGACAAAGATGTTGTGTTCGCCAAATACTAAAAAAGAAAAGTATTAAAATTCTCTCTCTCTCCCCGTCTTTTCACTCTCTCACTCTTTCTAAAAAAAAAAAAAAAAGAATCTATACCTGACAGTCAGTAGGCCTCATATTGGAGAAGCAGAGCAGTATTAACAGCAGGCCTATTTGATCATTCCTGGTTCCCAAGATGGGTGTCCAGGCCAACATGTCTTTATGCAAATGAGGGGCAAGGGAGGTTATTTTGGACACTGTCTTGTGCTGCACCCCTCATGGAAAACTCCAGCCAGAGGTTATGATGAGTGTCTGTATGGACGAAGATGTGGGCCATGTGGGAGTGTTTTCGTTTAAATTGTGGTCATTTGTGTGACAGTTGGAACAGATGCCTGGGTCCACCTGGACTTGAACTCTGGTGTGATTCCCCTTAGAGAATGAGTTCTGGAACAGACCTCAGAGAAGTACTGGCATAAATTGTGTTGGGATTTTATGAGGCCACGCATGAGAGTCACCCTTGGAAACTGAGATCTTGGCCCAGGGAGGCTTTTCCCAGAGCACTTGGAATCTCAGCCAGGATATCACATGATTTTATTCTGAAAAACTTGGCAGCCATAATTGAGAGTCAAAACACACATGGACATCACATTGTAGACCTCAATAGGCCTGGATTCATGTGACATTTTGGCCACTGTTTGGGAACCTTCCTGTGAGGGTTCTCCAGAGATTTCATTGAAATGAGCTTCCTCACCATTTAATGGTTCCAGAATAAATTGAAACCCACAGTGCCTCCAACTTCCTCCTTGAAAAGTGGCTAGATAAATACCATGAAATTTTTAAAATTCCCATGACCAGGTGGCACTGGAGAATCTTTGGATATCCTGAGGATGATCATGAGTATACCAGTCAGTGCCTTGATTGACTGGTTTTTATGAAGATGGTGCCGAACAGAGATGCCAAGAAGTTGAAGCCTGCTGAGGAGTGGGCATAGAGCAGTGGTGGGCAGGTGTGTGATAAAACATCTGTGGTGGGGCCATGTGGATCTCCCATTGGCTTCCAAATGCCTTGTGACAGACATGGTGCAGCCAGCAGTCCCTTCTATGTAAAGGCATCTTGTTATATGGAGAGGTTTCAGGGCAATGTTTAGAATCGGGTTGCCATGGTCATGGGGGCAAGCTATGTGGAATATAAGCCTGGTTGATGCATTCTTCTGCAGACCCTGACCTACCACAGGTGACAGATCTCCCTCACGCACTGGGTAACAGTTGAATTCTTTGTATTTCGTGAAGCAAATACAAAAATTCCATTTCAGCAGCAAGAAACACCACAAAAAGTGAAGGATGCCCAAATGGCTTCACAGTCCACATGTGGATACACTTAGCCCCCCGTGGCCACAGTTTACCCTAAAAGAGAGAATTCAACATTGCTGCCTCATGTTCATTGGAAAATAAGAAACCATGACCTCCAAGTCACATAGATGCAGACCCAGATTTGATGGTCTCACTACAAAGAAAGCTAAAATTCCCAACAACAACATATATTTCAAGTGCCCAACGTCAGAGGCAGATTCTCAAGAAGTCTTTAGGCCAGCAGAGCTCCATGGTTGTGGAGTGTTTACCCTGTCCCTTACTTTTGGAATCTCAGAAGGGAGGAAGATACACCAAGCCAATTGACGGCTCCTTTTGAAAAAATTGTACCACCAATGACATCATCAGCAAATATAACCCAACACTACCACAAGTTGCTGCACAAACAGATAGTTTACAATGCATACATGTGAGTTCACAATGTGTCCAGGCAAGTTCTGCAAGCAGATCAGTGATGGCTATTGCAGAAGCTGTAGATTGGTTTTATCTTTGATTTCACCAGCACTGTGACGAAGATAGAAATTCTGGCAATAATGGCTAAAGAAAAAATTATGTAACATTCCAGAAAACACTGAAAGAAAACAATTTTCTTAACAATTTACATTGTCTTGGAGAGAATTATTAAATATAATGAAAAGGAAATGTGAAAGAAAACAAACAGATCTGTTAACCTCCTTTTTTGTTCACATTTTAAAACAATCCTCAACAGCTGTTTACCCAATTTAAATTAAACCATTTAAATAATGTAAATAAAAAAATATTTGGATCAATTTTTTCATGAGCCCTCATCATATATGATATATGGACATATGAACATTCAAACATATAACACAAAACACAAGTGTGCACACATAATATAATACATACAACACATAACCTAATAGTAAAGGCCTTATAACTTTTTACATGTGAAATCTCCATTGCAATGTTTAAAAACTCTATTGTCAAAAAATAGAACTGATCACCAAAACATTAAACTAGGTATGTATGAGCTCAAAAAAACAAAATAAAATGTGGGAAAAGGCAATAATAAAATAGATATTGAAAAAAGCATCCTGGTTCTATCTTAGATGTAAGGGTAGCCAAACTGGAATTTTGGATATCAGCTGATATGGACTTGAGTCAAATCATCTTCTTTTTGTTCTGTAGAAATCGCTTCAGTTAATCTCTCTGGAATCCAAATCGGCTGTTGTTCTCTCTGTGGAAACACACAAACAGGCCCCTGGCTCCAGACAATCATTGGGTCAGGACCTTGGTTAATCTCTCTGGAATCCAAATCGGCTACTGTTTTTCCTGTGGAAACAGACAAACAGACCCCCGACTCCAGACAATTACTGGGTCAGGACCTTTCCATTGTCCTGTTAGAATATCTTTCCAAAGAACCTTGGGCTTATGCACATTTTTTGGACACATATGCCTTTCCCCAGCACTAAGTCCTGATGAATCCAAATTTTAAAAGTTTAGAATAAAAAGGGTTATTTTAAGTTTGTCTTTGGGGAATATATACCCTTTCCCAATTGCGTCTTTTTTGCTTTAATAAGTACTTTTTAATAGTTTGATGAGCTTTTTCAACTATGCCTTGTCCCTGTGGATTGTATGGGATTAATGTTATATGAGTAATGCCAAATGATGACCAAAATTGTTTAAAAGAGGTAGAAGTATAACCAGGGGCATTATCTGTTTTTAACTGTTTGGGAACGCCCACAGTGGCAAAATTTTGTAAGCAATGAGTGATAATATCTTTAGTTTTTTCTCCGGCATGAAGGGTGCCCATCAAAAATCCAGAAGAAGTATCAACTGTAACATACAAATATTTTAATTTTCCAAATCCTGGCAAGTGTGTGATGTCCATCGGCCAAATATGATTAGGTATCAATCCTCTAGGATTGACTCCAAGATTAACTTGTGGTAAAAAGGTCACACAATTTTGACATTGTTTTATTATTTGTCTAGCTTTTTCCTTAGTTATTTTAGAAGGCTTTTGTAAGGTATTAGCTTTGACATGGAACTTTTTACGAAAATTTATAGCTTCTTCTAGTGTAGAGAAAATATGTATGTCATGTGTACTTTTATTTGCTAAATCATTGCCCAAACTGATGGCTCCAGGCAATCCTGTATGTGCCCTGATATGTCCTATGAAGAATGGATCTTTTCTGTCCCAGATTATACTTTGTATAGTGGAAAGCAAGGAGAAAACAGTAGAGGAATGGGAAATCCTACCAGCATCTTCAAGGCATACTATAGCATTAACTATATGCTGTCTATCAAAAATAAATTAAATACAAAATCTTTAAACATCACAAAAGCTTGTAATACTGCATTAAGCTCTACATTTTGAGCTGATTGTTTGGGTACTAGAAATGTAAAAGTTTGATCAGGTGTAACTATTGCTGCTGTACCATTATTTGATCCATCAGTAAATATATTTGGAGCATTCATGATAGGTGTTTTTCTTGTCAATTTTGGAAAAATTAGAGGATGCGATGACCAAAAAGACAATAAAGGATTAGATGGTAAGTGATTATGAAATGAAACATTAGATTTGCACATGATTATTGCCCAAGTATTTAACTCATTAACTAACTCATCAATTTGATTCAGAGTATGTGGAGTAATAATTTTATTGGGAGCAATCCCAAGCACTCACTTTGCTGCTTTTATTCCTTTGGGTATTAATTGTCCTATAGCCTCAGGGTACCTAGTAAGAATAGTGTTAGGAGAATAAGATAAATGTATCTATAATAATGGACCTTCTTGCAAAAATACTCCTGTAGGAATATTTTTTGTTGGTAGACAATAAATAATAAAGGCAAACTTATATCAATTCTATCCAATTGCATATTTTCCATATATGTTTCAATGATTTTTAATGCCTTTCTTGCTTCAGGCGTTAACATGTACCGTGAATTGGGATATGATGGACCTTTTAGGATATCAAATAAATATCCCAACTCTCCTGTTGGTATACCTAGATAAGGCCTTATCCAATTTATGTCTCCTAATAACTTTTGAAAGTCGTTATGTGATTTGAGTTGATCTACTTGTATTTGAATTTTTGGTGGCGGTACATGGTTGAGGATAATAGAACACCTAAATAATTAATTGGAAAATTTAATTGTACTTTATCTATTGCTATATCTAGATTATTTTTTAATAAGTTTGTAAGTGTGGCATAACATTCTAGCAATGTGTTTTTAGCTTTGTGTGCTAATAATACATCATCCATATAGTGAAATATTTGTAGTTCAGGATTTTGATTTCTAAGTGGCTTGATTACTTTGTTAAAATAAATTTGACACATTGTTGGGCTGTTAGCCATCCCTTGAGGCAGTACTTTCCATTCATATCTCTGATCAGAACCTTCATGATTCACTGCAGGGATAGTAAATGCAAAACGTGGACTATCCTCAGGATGAATTGGAATTGAAAAAAAAAAAAACCTTTAATATATATAAGTAATTTTGTTAAACCCTCCTCCTATGGGCAATTCCTTTTAAAATGTCCTGTTTGTTCACAATTGTAGCATGTTCTTGGCCTGGCATCTAATGCCTGTTTTAGTGCAGCTGCCACAATTTGCCCTTCTTCATTAATGTCTCTGGCATCTAAAGCCTGTTTTACTGCAGTTGCCACGACTTGCTCTTGTTCATTAATGTCTCTACATAATTTAATATATGTGTTTAAATCTTCATGTTTCCATGGTCTAATTATATCTCTGCACCAACTATTCGCTTGCTCATAAGCCAGTTTTTTTAGTAATAGCATTGCTTGTTCTGTTTTCCCAGAACCTCTGGTACCTGTTTGAATAAGCCTATCGACAAATTCAGCATAAAGTTAATTAGCTCCTTGTATTACTTTAGATAATTGACCTTGTAAACCTCCAAGTCCTTGTAAAGTCTTCCATGACTTAAATGCATCTACAGCAATTTATGCACATACACCAGAATCATATGCAATTTGTTGCTGCTGATCCTCATAAGGTCCCTTTCCTAACAACATATCTAGATTTCTCTGAGGATAACCAGCTGCTGCATTTCGCATAGCCGTCTCCTTGCAAAATTCCTCATTGTCAACCTTCCATAACAGGTATTGTCCTCCATTTAGCACAACGTTACACATATTAGCGCAATCCGCTGGCTTCATGTTCAAGTTGTTAATGGTTTCGACCATGCTTACAGTGAAGGGTGCTTGAGGACCATAGGTTGTTACAGCCTCTTTTATCTGCTTCACTGTTTTGAAATTTAAAGCATGGTAAACTCGCTGCCCTCCTACCTCAAATATAGGGCATGTTAATATTTGAGATCTTGTCTCAGGATCCCAACTATCAACTGTGGGGGTTGGGGGCTTCCCAGCATATGGAGGTGGCCTTGTTAGTTGGACACTTACGTCCTCTGGTGATAGAAAAGTATTAGTAGCAGTCTCCTGTAGAGGTGGTTCTGTTGGTTGGACACTTACACCCTCTGGTGATAGAAAGGTGTTAGTAGTAGTCTCCTGTTGTAAATTTCCCCCTGATGGCTTTTACTGTTTTACACTTTCTTTCTCTGTCTGACTAGCTTGAGACGCCTTCTCTTTTACATGATTTTTTTCCTCTGTCTGACTGGTTCGAGAGACCTTCTCTTTTACTTGAATTTTTTCCTCTGTCTGACTAACTTGAGAGACCTTCTCTTTTACTTGAATCAATATGTCTTCTCCTTCCTCTACCATTGTCTGAACTGAAGGCTTTTGACTAAACAAACAAGATACGAAAGTCCACAATGGCAATGTGCCAACTGGCAGAGTCCCTGGGCTTTTCTTTTCTATTCTTTTTAAATCTTCACCATGATGGTTCCATTGTGATATATTTAACAACTCCTCCTTAAAAAGCCATGGGCTACATTTTTGTATTGTATCAACGTATGCCCTGACTGCTCTTAATTTTACTGGGATGCCTCCTTCCTCTAACAATTTACTTAACACTTTTTCAGTTTGTTTTTTTTTCTAATTTCTGATGCCATATTTCTACTATAATACAACCCAACAAGATAACACCAAACAAAACAGAGATAGAATGAAATAAAAATGGAAAAACAAAATATCATTATAGCCTTTCTCTCTATCTGTTCCTCAGACACAAATAGTTTTTCCTCAGATGTGAGCGGTTTTTCTTCCGTCTCACTCGTCTCCAGGGACAGGCAATTTAAAGCAAATGTGAAGCAAAACAAAAGAGGAATCTTAAAATGGCTACCCATCCTCTTGTCCTGCCTTCAGGGGCAAGCAGTTTACCTTATCAGTTACCCTCAGTCGCTCCCCATGCGAGCCACCAAATGCTGCAGTCTGGCTGGGCACAATCAGGAGCCACTTTTCAAAAGAAAGCAACTTTATTTTTAGAACCACACACGCCAAGCAAAAGAGCCTCTCAGGAAAAACCCTCAGAGCCCCAACTGTCACCACCGGCTTCCCACAAGACTTTCCCTCCCACACAAGCCTCTCTCCTCTTCCCACAATCCTCCTGCTCTTGAGGCCGATTGGCTGGGTCACGTGTGGAGTCAAAAAAGTCCCCCAATGAGCAGCTCTGTGATCTGAAAAGGCAGGGAAGCAGCCCAATGAGCATCACCGCAGAGGAGCCAATCAGCTAGATGTTGCTGGGGCCGCTGTGAGCCAAATATCAGCTGGCAGTCTGAAAGGGTGGGGAAACAGCTCAATGAGCATCTCCAATGAGCATCACCGCAGAGGAGCCAATCAGCTAGATGTTGCTGGGGCCACTGTGAGCCAATCATCAGCCGGCAGCTGAAAGTTTGCAGGCAGCTGGAAGTTTGCTGGGCCCCTTAGGCTGCAGCTATGAACAGGAGTTGTATGCACCATTCACTGAAGGTAGTTTTCAGTACTAGGAAACAAATATGTATTTCAGGTGGATGAATATTTCTGACAATAATCTGGTGAAAAGTTGATTATAAATCCACATACTTGAACATGAATGAATTTAGGGAGTGCAAATAAGACATATATATTTCATATTTTGAAAAATCTGTAGAGTGTGTGTGTATACACACACACACACACACACACACACACACACACACACAGATATTAAAATGCAGCAACATATATGCCAATCGAAATTCACCATGAAATACACATCATTCACAGATCCAAACATATTCAATTTACTTTACAGGGATTTATGTATAATGTTGTTCTACTAGGAGGCTCTCCCATAGTTTGAATTTCAGTTCCAACAGCGTTTACGAGGAGTGATCCCTTCTCAAAATTTGTATCTGCCAAGTCAGCCACCTCACAAGAATGTAGGTGTGATACCAGCTGGGATTTGATATGTGCATATAAAAATACATGTGCTGAATAGGCTACACACAAAGGGAGACAGGAATTCACATATTTGTTAACTTTAAAAACACATGGATATCTAATTCAATTAAAAATAGACTGGATTTATAACACCTAACCTTTATCATGCAAAAGGCAAGTTCAAGAATACACCATTCCTCTTCTGAACTGCTTGTATTTCAATTCTGATTTGGTTACTTTTCTGCATCATATTAGAATTAGTAGTCAGAGTGTAGTAGGGTATAAGTTAGTGTCAGGGATTCAGTATTTCAAATGGAAAATTGGAAAATGAATCCAATGTGTATGCAATATGTGTTACACAAATAACTTCCCACTCTAATTCAGAAAATGGCTTGACATAACCTTCGCCCAAAGAAAGACAAAATTAGAGGAGAAGAGTCAGAAAATCTGTAAATACATATATGGAATGGAAAATTCTCAGAAGTTTAAAACTTTTGAGGCTTTAGAGGAGCTTCCAAAACTTAGGGACAGGGTAAAACTCCACAAACATGGAACTCTACTGGCCTAAAGACTTCTGGAGATACTGACAATGAGGTTGGGCACTTGAAATATACATTGTTGTCAGGAGCTTTAGCTTCCTTTTTAGTGAGAACATCAAAGCTGAGTCTGCATCTATGTGACCTGGAGGACATGGTTTCCTATTTTTCAATGAACATGAGGCAGCAGTGTTGAATTTTCTCTTTGTAGCTAAACTGTGACCACTTAGGGCTAAGTGTCTCCCCATGTGGACTTGAAAGCCATTTGGTCATCCTCCAGTGTTCGTGTTATTTCTTGCTCCTGCACTGGGTGTTTTGTATTTGCTTCAAGGCATATAAGGAGTTCAACTGAGACACAGTCCTGGAGGGTGTCCTGTAATATGTGGGGGGTCAGGGTCTGCAGGAGAATGCAACAACCAGGCTTCTATCCAACATTGCTTGCCCCCTTGATCATAGCAACCAGATTGTGAACATTGCCCTGAAAACTCTCTATGTAACAATATGCCTTTATATACAAGGGTGTGCTGGCTGCACCATGTCATTCACAAGCCATTTGGAGCCAGTGTAAGATCCACATGACCCCACCACAGATGTTTTATCACACACCTGCACACCACTGCTCTAGGCCTACTACTCAGAAAGCTCCAACTTACTGACATCTCAGTTCTACACCATTTTCATGAAACACAGTCAATCAAGGCACTGTCTGGTACCCTCATGATCAGCAACAGGACATCCTAAGGTTCTCCAGTGCCACCTGGTCATGGAAATTTCAAAAATGAAGTTTTTGAAATTTCATAAATGAAGTTGAAGGCACTGTGGGTTTCAATTCATTCAGGAACCATTAAATGATGAGGAAGCTCATTTCAATGAAAGCTCTGGAGAACTCTCAGAGACAAGGCTTCCCAAAGAGTAGGCAAAAGGTCACATTGTGGTCTACAATGTGAGGTCCATGTGTGTTTTTACTCTCAACTACGGCTGCCAATCTTTCAGAATAAAATCATGGCATATCTTGGATGAGATTCCCAGTGCTCTGTGGAAAGCCCCCCTGGGCGTAGATCTCAGTTTCCAAGGACGACTCTCATGGGTGGACTCCTAAAATCCAAACACAATACATGGCAATACTTCTCTGAGGTCAGTTACAGAACACAGTCTCTAAGGGGAATCACACCTGAGTTCAATCCTAGGTGGACCCAGTCATCTCTTCCAAACGCCAAACAAATGACCAAAATTAAAACCAAAACACTCCCACATGGCCCTTATCTTCTTCCAATAGACACACATACTATCCATTGGCTGGGGGTTTTCATGAGGGGCGCTGTGCAAGACAGTGTCCAAAATAAACTTCCTTGCCCCTCATTTGCCTAAAGTCAGGGTGTCCTGGACACCCTTCCTGTTAACCATGAGTGATCAAATAGGACTGCTGTTAATACTGTTCCAATTCCCCAATTTGAGGCCTACTGGCTCTGGGGTTTAGATTATTTATGTGAATTGGAGTTATGAGAAAACCCACGCATCTCTGGGCTAGCCTCTGCAGGGCTTTGAAGAACTCATTTGACTGAAAGATCCCGATTCACAATTGATAAAGGTCAGGATCCTTAGAGGAAGGCGAGAGACTTCATCCACAATGACTGTTCTTTTGGCTATTTTGGTTTTGGATACAGAAGAGATTTTTCTTTAGATCCCTCAGGTGCTGAAAATCTAACCACAGCATCACAGAGGGCAAAGAGGCTTATTCAGACCCATCCCATTTCAAAGCAATTAAGCAAAGAGCCACAGGTGATGCCCATTCATTACAATTTGAAAACTGTTTGCTTCAGCCTTCACCAAGGGGTGGCCTGAGGCAAAGACCTTCCTGACATTCAGGGCAACAGAACAATAGGTAAGCAAAAGGCCCAAAGCAGGGTTTCCCACTGAGACTCTTCTGGTCACGCTGGTATCTGAGTTTTCTGAGATGCTCGCCATTTCCTTCAGCTATCCAGTACATGGCCATGTCACAGAGTTTGGTGGTGGTACATATCTTGAACACAAAACCATTTGCCCATTCTGGACAGTGCCCACAATTCAGGAAGAAAACAGAAACTTAAGGAGATAGGAGGTGTTGCCAATCGAAAAGTCAAACCGCAGTCCATTCACAAATTGGGCAGAATGAATGCTGGGAAGCTTTCTACTAGACAGGACACATCCATTGATACATTCTCTTTTCTAATGTCGACAACCACGGACACAGTGGGATACACAGACCTAGAAACACTCGCCTTGTCAAATGACTTACTAGAAATAGTCCACTTCAAACCAAACAAACTGCTTTTCCTATCAATTCTCAGAACATGTGACAAAGCCACAAACACACACCCACACCCACAAAGGCAACTTCTTTACCCAAGAAGGTCTGTGAATATCCGGAGTGTCCTCTGACTGGTTGGCCATTATTTGTTCCCCCAAAATGGCCTGTCCTGTCTCAGATCTGGTCTCCTTGGCCAACACTGTGAAGTTGTCAGGAGCCAGGGGTGAGCCACTACCTGCTTTTTCATGAAAGACCCCTCTTCAGAGCTTTCCTGGCATTTGGCCATCATCATATCAGTAGGTACCAAAAAAGACTTACTCTGTTCTTGGTAAATCCAAATAAGTTAGCCCACTGGGACTGTGACTGGGACTGTCTGTGGATGCCAGGCTTCTTGGATCCCAAGTTCAGAGAGCTCCATCACCAATAAATTAGTTAGTTCACTTCCTTCAGGAACTGAATTATGACACTACCTTGGCAACCACTTTGTTTTAACAGTAGCTTCGAAGGGTCTCATGTGATGGAGGCTGCCTCTACTTCCTGTGACAGTTTCACAAGTTAAAATGGTATATCAACCATAGGCACCTGGGAACAGCTCACCATACAAGCCTCGTTTGGTCCGTCTTCTCTACATAAAGAAGAAAGTGGCTGATTCAGACAAATCCCTTCATTCTGAGCAGGTTGTTTGCCATGGAAGATGACTTTTGCTCTCTCAGGTCCTAAATAGCTGCATACATCTTCTCCAGGGATCATTTCTGCATGGACCTTGAGGTTCTCTGCCGGTGGAAGATCCCCTCTATTTCTGTATTGTAAGACAAACTCTGTCCCTGCTCTTCTGTATAGTTAGATTGAGGGAAAAGTGTATGGTAAGGCTTAATAACAGGTTCGATTTGGCTTAGGAATCATTCTGATTGATGAATAATGGTATTGGGTACCTGTGATATTTACAAGAATATACAAGTGAAATATAAGTATGAAAACAGAAATCTAGGTAAGATATGAAGCCCAGAAGAGCATTAGGCTCTTGATTGGGATACTTAGCTTTGAATTTTGTTCTGCACAGATGTGTCAGATAAATCGATATACCATGGCATAAGACCTTGTACCTTGGATGATTGAATGTTGAAGAGAACATCCAGTCAAACAGGGATAGTCGGTATTATTAGAAAGATAGTTGGTAGGTTTAGGAAGAAGGGTGAGTATAGGATTGGCAGCAAAAGTTCTTCAGCAATTGGGTTTCAGATAGAGAGTGAATGTAAAAGTTAGTATATGTGAAGAGTCAGTCACAATGATGAACTGGGGAAAATATATAGGAAAGCAGATATGAATACAGACATTATGAAATCAGGCAAAGTATAAAGTCAGTGATAGGATTAGGCATTTTTAACAGGGTTGTTGTTGAATATATAATCTAAGGAAGAAACAAATATGTACTCAACAATAGGATTGACATTTGAGAGCATTAGGCAACCTGCACATAGATGTTTTTAGTAATCCATGCTCACTTTCCATTTAGGCTTTCGTACAATCAAAGTGTGACCTTTGCTTTTTTGTCGAGAATATTACTGTGATAAAATGTATATGGACATCAGGTGACATGAGTATTTCTTCCACCAATTCTGTGAGCAATATTTTGAAGACGTATAAATAAGTGTTGGGTGTAAAATTAGGTGTACCTGGAGTCTTTGGATATAGAGATAATGCATGAATAGACTATCCTGAGAATAAATAATATAACTGGTTCCAACTTTAAATAATTTTTTGAATTGATATCTGAAAATATACAGAAAATCTTATATTGCTATACAATCATTCATTCCATCCTGTTACATTCTAATGGTAATATGAGTGTTATGGTTTATCATGAAGAGTGTGTGAGTTTTGCTTCAAAAGTGATTGTGGAAGTCAAAAATAATGTGTTTGGCAAGAAGTCTCATGAAAAGACCAGTCAAGAGACCTGGAGGAATAAATGTGTTCTGAAGAAGGAATTGATTAAACATGAAAAAAAAATTCTTATAAATTTGTGAAACTCTGGATGAAATATATATACTATGATATATATATATATATATATATATATATATATATATATATATATATATATATATATATATATATATTTGAATATATGTAGAATACATAGGTAAAATATATGTATGAAAACAGAAATCTAAGTAAGATTTGAAGCCCAGAAGGGCATTGGTCCCTTGATTGGGACTACTTAGCTTTGAATTACTTTCTGCAAAGTTGTCTCAGATAAATCCATATACAATTACATAGGACCTTGTACCTTGGATGATTGAATGTAGAAGCGAACATCCAGTCAAAAAGGGATAGTTGGTAGTGAAAGTTTAATAAAATAGGTACTTGTCACTTCCTGTGTTTCTGTATGCTTAATAAAACACTGTTGAAATCTTGAGAATTGTTTGCTAATCTTGTTCCCAGAATGTGCTGTCCCCATCTGCCAAACTGCAGATTGTACTCCCTCACCCGGTTAAGCGCTAACTGCCCACTGACCCTTACCCATCAATAAACTTCCCTCCCTGCCCTCTCCAAGAAAAGTATATAAGCTCTGCTGAAGCTGTTCTCAGGACTCTCTGCTCTATTCAAGTGAACTCTGAGCCCCAGCATGCTGGACCCCCAGTAAATCCTTTGCTGTTGCATGTTAAAGTCTCTTGGTTGTCCCTTCCTCTGACACTAGCCCGACCTTTACATATGGAGGTTCCACAGAGATCAAGCAGCGGTGGACGAGAGACCCCAATGGACCCCCCTCAGATAAGTAAGGCGCCTCTTTCTGGTTTCAGGTTTCATGTTAGGGTTTGGCAAAATGGCTGTCAATGAAGAGTGTGAGCTCTCTCTGATGGTGGCTGACAGTCGTGTTACAGAACCACAGGCCACGTCCCTGGAGGACGCCTGAGAGGACTCGGGAAATTGAGGAACAATAGTCTCCTTGATCAGTGATATTTTGTTTCGGATTCAGTATTGCCAGTCCATCGGATTTGGCCGGCTACTCAGTCATGGTCTCAGTGTTGAATGTCCATTGCCTGTCTTTATTGTCTTGTCTTGCCTGTGTCATGTGTCTTGCTTTCACTGTTTGTGTATCTCTCATTATGGAACAGAGCACTTCAATGCCTCTGTCCCTGACCCTTGATCACTATACCAAAGTCCGTTTAAGGGCTCAGAATCTCTTTATTTCAGTAAAGCCCCGGATGTGGTAGACTCTCTGTACCTCAGAATGGCCCACCTTTGGAGTCGGATGGCCCCTAGAAGGATCTTTCTACTTCCCACTAATTTATAATTCAGAGATATTGTCTTTCAGCCGTGGCCAGATAGTCATCTGGATCAACAGCCATATATTTTAATTCAGCAGGACCTCTGCAAATTTCCTCCTCAATGGGTCAAGCCTTTCCTTGCCCCTGCCCCCGCAATGACTCCTTCCCCCAGGAACTCACAAACACTCTGCTCCTCCTCCTCCTCCACACTCTGTTTTCCCTGTGTCACCAGATTTGAGTCTACTGGACTCTCCTCCCCCTCCTTATCCCCTGCCCTCATTCTCTAACCCCCAACACCCTCTAAGTGATACCCCTGCTGCTGACTGAGCCTCTCCTCCATTGAAGGAAGCTAAGCCGGCCCAGCGCCCTCCAGGTAATTCCCCTGCAGCACACACAGCACCTCCTCCCATGGAGGAAGCTGGCCCTGCTAAAGGAACTCGCTGGTGGTGAATGATTGAAAACCCTGGAACTCTTGGGATGCCTCCCCTTCGACCCTATGGACCAATGATTGACAATGGCCATTGGGGGAAAATTCAAGCCTACCAGTATTGGCCGTTCTTCTCTTCAGACCTATGTAACTTAAAAAATAGCAATCCCCCTTTTACCGAGGACCCCACCTGGCTCTCAGGTGTGGTTGAGTCATTGATGTTTTCACACCAGCCTACTTCGGATGACAGCCAACAACTGCTAGGGACTTTCTTCATGACAGAGGAAAAAAAGGGAATTCTCCAGGAAGCTAAAAAAAAATCCTTGGACCAGGTTTGCATCCGACACAACTTACCAACATAATCAAAGCCGGCTTTCCCTTGAACCGACCCAACTGGGACCCCAAAACCTTTGAAGGTAGGGAGCATCTGTCCACTTATCGCCGGGCTCTAATAGTGGGTCTCCGAGCAGCCGCTAGTGACCAACTAATTTGGCCAAGGTAAGAGAGATTATCAGGGGCCTGACGAATCTCCCTCTATGTTTCTAGAGAGAATTATGGAGGCATATAGGAGCTATAATCCTTTTTATCGTCAGGCAGAGAATCAAAAGGCATCTGTCACGATGGCCTTATTGGGCAAACTGCCCTGGATATTAAAACAAAGTTACAAAGCTTAGATTGATTACAAGATATGACTTTGAGAGATTTAGTCAGAGAAGCTGAGAAGGTATACTATAAGAGAGAAACTGAGGAAGAGAAGGGAGCAAATGGAGGATAAAAGAAACAAAAGGCAGAGTAAGGCGTTGACTAAGGTCCAGGTCACAACAACAAATAGGCCAAAAATTAAGAAACAGGGAGACAAGAAGGTATACATTGGCCCACGACAGAGGCCACCCTTGGCCTCAGATCAATGTGCCCACTCAAACAAAAAGGACACTGGGCCAAAATTGACATAGAAAGCGACAGCCACGCCAGCCAGCCATTCTGACTCTGGAGGATGACTAAGAAAGTCGGGGCTCAGATCCCCTCCCCGAGCTCAGAGTAACTTTTGAAGTGGAGGGGACCCCAGTAAACTTTGAAGTGGATACAGGGGCAATATACTGAGCCCATAAGGCCACATTGGGCCCTCTATCAAATAAAAAATCTCTATTTCAAGGGGCTAATGGCAGTAAATATTGGGCTTGGACAACTAAGAGGACCATGGACCTGGGAAAAGGAAAAATCCATCACTCCTTCCTAGTAGTCCCAGAATGCCTGGCCCCATTGATCGGCAGAGATCTGCTCACCAAGCTCTGGGCCAAAATAAATTTTAACCCTGAAGGCCCTTAAGTGGAATTTCTAAATCTTTCAGTAAAAACTCCAAGAGCCACGGCTCTAACTATGTCAGTAGAAAATGTACATCAACTCACTCACCTTGGTTCAAAGAAACTGCAGGCATTCCTGAAGGATCAAGAACAGAGTTTTCCACTAACAGACTCACAGTGAAGAAAATAACTGAATGGGTAACAAAAGCCTGTTGGGTTCATCAATTGGTAAATGCTTACCCTTCCAAGCTTCCTGTATGAAAGCACATACGAGGAACCAAACCAGGACAATACTGGGAAGTGGACATTACTGAAATAAAGCCAGCAAGGTATGGACTTAAATATCTCCTAGTCTTTGTAGATACATTTTCAGGATGCATTGAAGCCTTCCCCACAAAAAAAAGAAAAAAAAAAAAGAAAAGAAATAGCGCAAATTTTGGTCAAGAATATCCTAGAAGATATTTTTCCAAGATACAGCCTGCCTAAGTTAATAGGGTCTGATAATGGACCGGCGTTCATGGCCCAGGTAAGTCAGGGGTTAGCCAGGACCCTGGGGATTAATTGGAAGTTACATTGTGCTTATAGACCCCAGAGTTTAGGACAGGTAGAAAGAATGAACCAAACCATTAAACAGACCTTAACAAAATTAAGCTTAGAGACCGGAATAAAAGATTGTACTATGCTCCTGCCTTATGCACTGTTAAATGAAGAAAATACTCACTCTGATTTTAGTGTAACCTCACCCCCTATGAAATTCTCTATGGTGCCCCTCCTCCAGTAAGGGACCTAACACCAACTCTAAGACCTTACAATCCCTTCCACACCAGCTTGCTTGACAGACTTAAAGCTCTTGAAAGAATTCAGTGACACCTGTGAAAACAGCTGGCCACTGCCTACCAAACTGGGGACGAGGGGACTCCACATCGATATCAAGTAAGAGACTTTGTCTTCGTAAGACGACATCAGGTGACATCGCTGGAACCCCGCTGGAAAGGACCATTCCAGGTGCTACTTATAACACCTACAGTGGTAAAGGTAGATGGAATCACTTCCTGGATGCATGCCTCTCATCTCAAGCCTGCGCCCTGTCCAGACATTGACTGGAAACTGGAATTGGCTGGAAACTGGAAAAGACTTTTAACCCTTTCAAATTGCACATTCGCCGTGTGGATAAGGCTATAGACTCTCCCCTTGACCACCAGTATTTCTAACCCTCATCACCCCTTTCAGCAGCGATGGCTGATCACAAATCCTACTGGACAAGAAGTTTAATCAATCTTGCATAAAGCCCCCTTAGGGACCTGGTGGCCATCTCTCCACCCAGACATTTGTCAGCTGGCTATATGTCTTTCCTATTCAGATATCCCTGAAGAAGAGGATCCCACTAAAATTCCATTAAATCCCTTCCGTATCATATATAATGGAAACAAACATTATGGATGTAGGGACACGTGAGCCAGATGCAGGTCGGCTAGCCTAGATTACTATGTTTGCCCGGTGAACTATCAAAGCCACAAACAGCCATGGCTGTGTGTGGGAAAAGCCGACTTCTTCTGTAATCAAGGGGATGTGAGCATACAGGGGCTGCACGATGGAACCCAAACTCCTAATCAAATTCAGTACACAGCATTGGCCATATTACCAATAAGATAACCTAAATTGATGGCACCCAGAGGGGTCTCTAGATCCTCAAATTCTGTGGAACCTTTTTAACTTTGGGAAGGGCTCAAAGGCGTGAAAAGAGATTCCCCTATGTGGAGGCCTTTTCCGTCCTTCGCTCACATCCTGAACTATGCTTCTCCAATAGATCCTCACCCTCAGCCTTCTGCTCTAGTCTCTCTGCTGTCACTCCCACCTCAACAACCTGATTTCTCCCATCCCGTTACTAGATCAACAACCCAAACATCCGCCGGTTCTCAGACCATTGCCCCTTTGCTGAGGTAGCAGGTACTTAGTTACCACTCTACCCACTCACTCCTCTCTTCTCCTGTCAGCACCCATACGGGGTTTCACCAGGTCCTTTTACCAGCTAACCTAAAGCTCAAAATAGCTGAGAAGACCCCTATCCAAGATGTAATAAAAATGGTCTTTAAAGTTGCTTTGTCATCACTGAAAACAGGTTACTAAGAATTTAAAGTCCCTCACAGGCTTTTTGGATACACACTCCCATCTTCCCCTCTTTTCTACATGTTCTACTGCTCAAGTTTTTGTTGCTAGAAAATCCCAAACCCCTTTCCCATTATTCTTTTACATCTCTCCGTACTCATTCTCAGATCCTCGGAACTGCTCTAAGTCCCGCCTTCCCTCTCTTTCCCCTCTGTTCCACACCCACAGAAAAGTCTTAACTGATCTTCTCCAGATGTCTTCACCATGGC
Organism: Callospermophilus lateralis; assembly: GCF_048772815.1. Taxonomy (NCBI): domain Eukaryota; kingdom Metazoa; phylum Chordata; class Mammalia; order Rodentia; family Sciuridae; genus Callospermophilus; species Callospermophilus lateralis. The sequence continues at coordinate 411,761 of NW_027512385.1, read as the reverse complement.
TGACTTTAGGACGTTCAGCAAAAGAGTCCCTATAAAAGAGTTCAGTGTAGACAAACTTCCTGTTTTCATGTGGCCCTGTTCTACTTGGCCACTGGCTAAAACAATCAGTACTTGTAAGCTAGACACCCCCTTACTAGTTTTTCACAAAATATGTGAACAAGGCCTCTGACTTTGAGCTGGGGCTTCAAAGAGATGGCTACATTTCTATGATAAAGAAGTTACCAACTGGCTCCATGGTAACAGCTGGCAAGCGGAAAAAAGAAAGGGATGAAATATCTCTCCCCCTCCCAGGTGTCCTTGAAAAGTTAATTTGCTCAGAACAGAGGAAAAAAACATAAAAAACTGCTTTTTGTGAATTTCTGCTGACTGTGAACTTCTGAGCACATTCCCTTACATGTTGGGTACAAAATTCTGAAACTTCCTAAACTTGGGGTTCATGGGATTAATTGATTACAACAGAAGCAATGCCCTCTGAATCCGTTTGCAACCAAATAGGACTGTTTCCCTAGCTTTGGTGCTATCTTAGGTGCCTTGTCTTGACTGTTCCTACAAGAGTATAATTCTATATACTTAAACATTTTTATGTTTTCATTAAATGGTCAACAGTGGTGATTAAATGTGTAATGGTGCAGAGGTTACCCAGAGTGCTCTATCATGATGCAGGTTCATTTGAAGATCAAACAGGGGGGCATACAACCCGGTTCCACAGGGAACATATATCCCTCACTTCAGCCATCCTATTAGGAATACGAGTTGCTGCAGGGGAGGTCACAGGAACCACTGCCTTGGTCCATGGTACACAGCAAAATAACCAATTAGAAGCAGCAATAGACCAAAACTTAAAGATATTAGAAACCTCCATCACAGCTTTGTGGGAATCTTTAACCTCTCTCTCTGATGTTGTTTCATACAACAATCGAGGGTTGGACCTCCTCTTCATGAGAGAATGGTGCCTTTGTGCTGCATTGAGGGAAGAATGTTATTTTTATGGCAACAATACTGGAGTTGTAAAAAATTTATGAGTAAAATAAAAGGATGCCTTGAAGAGTGTCAACGAAAGAGAGAGGCCCAAAAAGGGTGGTTTGAGTCTTGGTTCACACAGTCCCCCTGGTTAACTATACGTTTATCAACCTTGGCCAGTCCAATAATAATACTCACATTCTTGCTAACTATAAAACCCTGTTTGCTCAACCATGTATTTTCATTTCTCCAACCTCAAATTAGACAAGTTAAACTTATGGTAATACCCCACTAGCAGACATAGAATGTGACACCACTCCAATGATCACTTTTATGATTAAAAGTAGCCAGAAGAAGACGTGGGGAATGAAAGGTTAATAAAATGGTACTTGTCACTTCCTCTTTTTCTGTATGCTTAACAAAACACTGTTGAAATCTTGAGAACTGTTTGCTAATCTTGTTCCCAGAATGTGCTGTCTCCAACTTCCAAAATATATAATGTACTCCCTCTCCCGGTTGCATGCAAACTGCCCACTCGCCCTGACCCATCAATAAACTTCCCTCCCTGCCCTCTACAAGGAAAACACATAAGCTCTGCTTAAGATGTCCTCAGGGCTCTCTGCTCGATTCAAGGGAGCTCTGAGCCCCAGCATGCTGGACCCCCAATAAACCCTTTGCTGTTCCATGAGACAGTCTCTTGGTGGTCTCTTCCTCTGACGCTCACCTGAACATTACTTGGATGATTGAATGTAGAAGAGAACATCCAGTCAAAAAGGGATAGTCGGTAGGATTAGGAAGATAGTCGGTATGTTTAGGAAGGAGAGTGAGTATAGGATTTGGAACAAAAGTTTTTTAGCAATAGGGTTTTGGTTAGAGAGTGAATGTAAATGTGAGCACATATGAACCATCACAATGATGAACTGGGAAAAATATGTAGGAAAGCAGATATCAATAGAGACATTACGAAATCAGGCAAAGTATAAGGTGTGTGATAGAATTAGGCATTTTCAACAGGGTTGATTTTGGATATATTATCTTAGGAAGAAACGAATATATTGTCACAAATAGGATTGACTTTTGAGAGCATTAGGCAACCTGGACATGGATGTTTTTAGTAATCCATGTTAACTTTACATTTAGGCTTTGGTAGAAACATAAGTGTGACCTTTTCTTTTTGTGTCCAGAATATTACTGGGTTAAATTGTATATGTAGATCAGGTGACATGAATATTTCTTCCACCATTTCTGGGAGCCATAATTTGAATACGTATAAATTAGTATTGAGTTTACAATGAGGTGTACCCTGTGTCTATGAATATAGAGACAATGCATAAATAGACTATACTGTGAATAAATAATATAACTGGTTCCACTTTAAATAATGGATTGATTTGATATCTGAAAATATATAAGAAATCTTATATTGATATACAATCATTCATTCCATCCAGTTATACATCTAATGGTAATATTAGGGTTATGGTTTATCATGAACGGTGTGTGAGTTTTGCTTCAAAAGGGATTATGGAAATCGAAAATAATGGGTTTGGTAAGAAGTCTCATGAAAAGACCAGTCAAGAAACATGGAGGAATACATGTGTTCTGAAACAGAAAATTATTGAAAGTGAAACACATACCCATAATTTTGCTAACTTGTGGATGAAATATATACTCTATTATGTGCATTACCTGAAGAAATAGTAATGTACCAGTGGCGAATAAGAATGAACATGAAAATACACATCATGTCGCATATGAATCTACTTGTATTAATGAGAAACTGGGTCAATTATTGTAGAAATATTAGGATATGTATGCACCATTCACTGAAGTTAGTTTTCATTACTAGGAAGCAAATATGTATTTCAGGTGGATGAATATTTCAGAGAATAACCTTTTGAAATGTTGACTATAAATCCACATACATGAATATGAAAACATTTAGGGAGTGTATAATAAGGCATATATATTTTATATTTTAAAAAAATCTGGAGTGTGTATATATACACACAGAGAGAGAGAGACATTAAAAAGTAGCAATATATATGCCAATCGAAATTCACCGTGATATATATATCTTACACAGATAGAAAAATATTCAATTTACTGAACATGGATTTATGTATAATATTGTTCAACTAGGAGGCTCACACATAGGATGAATTTTCAAATCCCATAGCGTTTAGGTGGAGTGATCACTTCTCACCATTTGTATCTGTCAAGTCAGACACCTCACAAGAACGTATGTGTGATACCAGGTAGTATTCTATATGTGCATATAAAAATAGATGTGCTCAATAGGTTACATAAAATGGGAGAGAGGAATTCACATATTTGTTAAATTTAAAAATACATGGAGAACTATTTCAATTTAAATCGACTAGATTTATAGCACCTACATTTTGTCATGCAAAAGCCATGTCCAACTATACACCATGCCTCCTCTGAACTGCTTGTATTTATAATCTGTTTGGGTTATTTTTCTCCATCTTATTAGGATTAGTAGTCAGAGACAAGTAGGGTATGGGTTAGTGTCACGGATTCAGTATTTCAAATGGAAAATAGGAAAATAAATCCAATGTGTATGCAAATATGTGCCACAAAAAATATTCCCACTCTCATCCAGAAAAATGCCTTGAAATTATCTTCGCCCCAGGTAAAACACAATTAGAAAAGAAGAGTTAGAAAATCTGTGAATACATATGTGGAATGGAAAATGCTCAGGAGTTCACAACCTTGGAGGTGGTAGAGGAGTTTCCAAAAGTAAGGGACAGTGTAAACACTCCACAATCATGGAGCTATGCTGGCCTAAAGACTTCTTGAGAAACTGCCTCTGAGTTTGGGCATTTGAAATATATGTTGTTGTCAGGAGCTTTAGCTTCCTTTGAAGTGAGACCATCAAACCTGGGTCAGTATCTATGTGACCTGGAGGACATGGTTTCTTATTTTCCGATGAACATGAGGCAGCAGTGCTGAAGTCTCTTTGTAGGTAAACTGTGGCCTCTTCGGGCAAAGTGACACCCCGTGTGGACTTTGAAGCCATTTGGTCATCCTCCACTTTTCGTGGTGTTTTTTTGCTGCTGCACTGGGAGTTTGGTATTTGATTCATGACATACAAGGAGTTCAACTGGGACACAGTGCATGAGGGAGTCTTGTAACGTGTGGTGGGTCAGGCTCTGCAGGAGAATGCACCAACTGGGCTTCTATTCCACATTGCTTGCCACCTTGACCATAGCAACCTAATTCTGAACATTGCCCTGAAAACTCTGCATATAACAAGATGCCTTTTCATATAATGGTCTCCTGGCTGCATCAAGTCAGTCACAAGCCATTTGGACGCCAATGGCAGATCCACATGGCCACATCACAGATGTATTATCACACACCTGCCTACCACTGCTCTAGGCCCACTACTCAGCAGGCTCCAACTTACTGGCATCTCTGTTCTACACCATTTTCATGAAACCCAGTCAATCAAGGCACTGTCTGTTACACTCATGATCAGCAACAGGACATCCAATGGTTCTCCAGTGCCATCTGGTCATTGGGAATTTCAAAAATTTCATGGTGTTTTTCTTTCCATTTTTCAAGAATGAAGTTGGAGGCACTTTGGGGTTTCCAATCATCCAGGAACCATTACATGGGGAGGAAGCTCATTTCAATGAAAGCTCTGAGGAACTCTAACAGGCAAGGCTTCCCAAACACTGGCCAAAAGGTCACATGAAGCCAGGCCCATTGAGGTCTACAACGTGAGGTCCATGTGTCTTTTGACTCTAACTATGGCTGCCAAGTTTTTCAGAATAAAATCATGTGATATCCTTGCTGAGATTTTCAGCTCTCTGTGGAAAGCCATCCTGGGCCTAGATCTCAGGTTTCAAGGGCAACTCTCATGTGTGGCCTCCTACAATGCCAACACAATTAATGGCAATACTTCTCTGAGGTCAGTTCCAGAACTCAGTCTCCAAGGAGAATCACACCAGAGTTCAAGCCCATGTGGACTCTGTCATCTCTTCCAACCGCCACACAAATGACCACAATTAAAACCAAAACATTCCCACATGGCCCTCATCTTCATCCATATAGGCACTCATCATAAACTCTGGCTGGAGGTTTCCATGAGGGATGCAGCCCAAGACAGTGTCCAAAATATCCACCATTGCCCCTCATTTGTCTAAATTTAGGGTGGTCTGGAAACCCTTTCTGTGAACCAAGAGTGATCAAATAGGCGTGCTGTTAATACTGCTCTGCTTCTCCAATTTGAGGCCTACTGACTGTCAGGTATAGATTGCTTATGTGATTTGGCATCATGAGAGAAACCAAGCACTTATGCAGGACTTTGAATAACTCATTTGACCTATAGGAATCCTATTCTCACTTGATGGACGTCAGGAACCTAACAGAGGAAGGCAAGAGACTTCATCCACAATGACTGATCCTTTTGCCATTTTGGTTTTGGATGCACACATGGGATCTTCTTTAGATTTATCAGGAGCTGAGAATCTTAGCCACAGCCTCAACCAGGGCCTAGTGTCTGATTAAGACACATCCCTTTCCAAAGAAATTAAGCAATGAGCCACAGGTGATGCCCATTCATTTCCATTTGAAAACTGTTTCTTCAGGCTTCAAAAAGGGGTGGCCTGAAACAAAGACCTTCCTGACATTCAAGGCAACAGAACCATAGGTAAGCAAATGGCCCAAAGCAGGGTTTCTCCAATGAGACTTTACTGGTCACACTAATATCTGAGATGTTCCCATTCCCTTCAGCTATCAAGAACATGGCCATGTAACAGAGCATGGAGGTTATACATATCTTGGACAATAAATCATGAGCTCATTCTGGAGAGTGGCCAGAATTCAGGAAGAAAACCAGAACTTAGGAAGTTAGTAGTTGTTTCCTATCCATAAGACAAGCCACAGTCTATTCATCACTTATGAACGATGAATGCTGGGAAGCTTTCTACTAGACAGGACACCTCCATTGATGCATTCTCTTTTCTAATGTCTAAAACCACGGACACAGTGGATACACAGACATAGAAACACTCGCCTTGTCAAAAGAGTTACTATCAACAGTAGACTCCAAAGCAAACGAACCACCTTTATTACCTATTCGCAGAATATGAGACAAAACCACAAACTCACACCCACACACATAAAGTCACCTCATTCCCAAAAGTGGATCTGTGACTATCTGGAGTGTCCTCTGACTGGTGGGCCATACTATGTTCCTCTCGAAATGGCCTTTCCTCTCTCAGATTTTGTCTCCTTGGCCAACTCTGTGATGCTTTGAGGAGCCTGCACTTAGCCACTACCTGCTATCTCAGGAAAGGCCTCTCTTCAGAGCTCAATTGGCATTTGGCCATCCTCAAATCAGTAGGTACCAAGAAGGTCTGAATCTGTACTTGGTAAATACAAACAAGTGAGCCCACTGGGACTGGGACTGGGACTGGCTCTCGGTGCCTGGCTTCTTGCATCACAATTTCAGAGAGTTTCATCACCAAGGAAGTTAGCTAGGACACTTCCTTCAGGAACTGAATGAGGTCACTGCCTTGGCAACAACTTTGTCCTAACCGTTGCTTCCAAGGGTTCCATGAGATGGAGGCTGCTCCTACTTTGTGTGACAATTTGACTTGTTACAATGGTATATCAAAATAGGCACCTGGGAACAGCTCTCCACGCAGGCCTGCTTAGGTCCATCTTCTCTACATTAAGAAGAGAAAGGCTGATGCATACACATCCCTTCGTCCTGTTCAGGTTGTTTTCCATGAAGATGGATTTTGCTCTCTCAGATCCTTCATAGCTGCCTACATCTTCTCCAGGGATCATTTCTGCATCGAACTTTGAGGTTCTCAGCAGTTGGAAGATACCCTACATTCCTGTATTGTAAGGCGAACTCTGTCCCTGCTCTTTTGTAATTTTAGATTGAAGCAACAGTGTATGGTTAGGGTTAATAACAGGTTCGATTTGGGCAAGGAATCATTATGCGGGATGAATAATGGTATTGGGAACCTGCAATATTTATAGGAATATAGAGATGAAATATAAGTATGAAAACAGAAATCTAGGTAAGATTTGAAGCTCAGAAATGCATTGGGCAACTGATTGCGATACGTAGCTTTGAATTATGTTCTAGATACATGTTTCAGAAAAATCGATATACAATGGCATAGGATCTTGTACCTTGGATGATTGAATGTAGTAGAGAACATCTACTCAAAAAGGGATAGTCGATAGGATCAGGAACATAGTCAGTATGTTTCGGAAGAAGAGTGAGTATAGGATTTGGACCAAAGTTCATAAGCAATAGGGTTTCGGTTAGAGAGTGAATGTCAATGTCAGCACATGTGAAGGGTCAGTCACAATGTTGAACTGGAGAAAATATGTAGGAAAGTTGATATCAATAGAGACATTAGGAAATCAGGCAAAGTACAAAGTGAGTGAAAAAATTAGACATTTTCAATGGTATTGAGGTTGAATATATAATCTTAGGAAGAAACAAATATGTAGTCACCAACAGGATGATCATTTGAGAGCATTAGGCAACCTGGACATGGATGTTTTTAGTAATCCATGTTCAGTTTCCGTTTAGGCTTTGTTACAGTCATACGTGTGACTTTTGCATTTTGTGTCCAGAATACTACTGTGATAACATGCATATGTAGATCAGGTGACATGAGTATTTCTTCCACCATTTCTGGGAGCAATATTTTGAAGATGTATAAATTAGTATTGGGGGTACAAAGAGGTGTAACCTGTGTCTATGAATATAGAGATAATGCATGAATAGACCATACTGTGAATAGATAATATAACTGGTTCCACTTTACAAAATGTATTGAATTGATATCTGAAAATATATAAGAAATCTTATATTAATATAAAATCATTCATTCCAACCAGTTATACATCTAATAGTGATATTATAGTTATGATTTATCATGCAGTGTGTGTACGTTTTGCTTCAAAAGTGATAAAGGAATTCGAAAATAATGTGTTTGGAAAGAAATCTCATGAAAAGATCAGTCAAGAAACATGGAGGAATCCATGTGTTCTAAAGCAGGAAGTGATTGAAAGTGAAACAAATGCCTATAAATTTGCTAACCTGTGGAGGAAATATATATCCTATGATGTGCATAAACTGAAGAAATTGTAATGTCCCAGTGTTGAATAAAAATGAACATCGATAAACACATCATGTCCCATAGGCATCTATTTGCATTGATGATAAACTGTGTCAGTTACTATAGAAATATTAGGATTTGTATGCACCATTCACTGAAGTTAGTTTTCAGTACTAGGAAGCAAATATGTATTTCAGGTGGATGAAATTTTTTGAGAATAATCTTGTGAAAAGTTGATTATAAATTCACATTCATGAACATGAATAAAATTAGGGAGTGTATATAAGACACATATATTTCATATTTTGAAAAATAGAAGGAGAGAGTGTATATATATATATATATATATATATATATATATATATATATATATAAATATATATACACACACAGACACACACACATACACACCCAGAGACATTAAAAATAGCAATATATGCCAATCAAAATTCACCATGAAATATATATCATCCACAAATCCAAAAATATTCATTGTACTGAACATGGATTTGTGTATAATTTTGTTCAACTAGGAAGCTCACCCATAGGTTGAATTTTCAGTTCCAACGACATTTAGAAGGAGTGATCTTTTCTCTCAATTTGTATCTGCCATGTTAGCCACCTCACAAGAATGTACGTGTAGTACCAGGTAGGATTCTCTATGTGTATATAAAAATATATTTGCTGAGTAGGCTACAGAGAAAGAGAGACAAGAATTCACATATTTGTTATCTTTAAAACCACATGGACAACTATTGCAACAAAAAATTGTCTAGATTTATAACCCCTAACCTTTAAAATGCAAAAGGCAAGTCCAACTATACACCATGCCTCCTCTGAACTGCTTGTATTTCTATTATGTTTGGGTTATTTTTCTGCCTCATATTAGTATTAGTAGTCAGAGACTAGTAGGGTGTGGTTTAGTGTCAGAGATAAAGTATTTGAAATGGAAAATTGGAAAATGAATCCAATATGTATGCAAATATGTCCTACACAAAAGTCTTCCCACTCTCATCCAGATAAATCCTTTGACATTACCTTCACCCCATGTAAGATGCAATTCGAAGAGAAGAGTTAGAAAATCTGTGAATACATATCTGGAATGGAAAATGCACAGGAGTTCACAACCTTGGAGGTGGTAGAGGAGTTTCCAAATGTAAGTGACTGTGTAAACACTCCACAAACATGGAACTCTGCTGGCCAATAGCCTTCTTGTAAAACTGCCTCTGAGTTTGGACACTTGAAATATATCTTGTTGTCTGGAGCTTTAGCTTCATTTCTGGTGAGACCATCAAACCTGGATCTGCATCTATGTGACCTGGAGGACATCGTTTCTTATTTTCCATTGAACATGTGGTACCAGTGTTGATTTCTCTCTTTGTTGGTAAACTGTGGCCACTGGAAGCTTATTGTCTCCCTGAGTGGACTGTGAAGCCATTTGGTCATCCTGCCCTTTTTGTGGTGTTTCTTTCTTTTTTTTAATTTTATTTTTTTATTGGTTGTTCAAAACCCTACAAAGCTCTTGACATATCATATTTAATACATTAGCATACATTAGCTTCAAGTGAGTTATGAACTCCCTTTTTTGCCCCAAGTACAGATTGCAGAATCACATGGGTTACACATCCACATTTTTACATAATACCATAATAGTAACTGTTGTATTCTGCTACCTTTCCTATCCTCTACTATCCCCCCTCCCCTCCCCTCCCATCTTCTCTCTCTACCCCTTCTACTGTAATTCATTTCTCACCTTGTTTATTTTCCCATTCCACTTACAACCTCTTATATGTAATTTAGTATAACAATGAGGGTCTCCCTCCGTTTCCATGCAATTCCCCTTTTCTCTCCCTTTCCCTCCCACCTCATGTCTCTGTTTAATGTTAATCTTTTCTTCCTGCTCTTCCTCCCTGCTTTATTCTTAGTTGCTCTCATTATATCAAAGATGACATTTGGTATTTGTTTTTTAGGGATTGGCTAGCTTCACTAAGCATAATCTGCTCTAGTGCCATCCATTTCCCTGCAAATTCCAAGATTTTGTCATTTTTTAGTGCTGCGTAATACTCCATGGTGTATAGATGCCACATTTTTTTAATCCATTCATCCATTGAAGGGCATCTGGATTGGTTCCACAATCTAGCTATTGTAAATTGTGCTGCTATGAACATCGATGTGGCAGTATCCCTGTAATACGCTCTTTTAAGGTCTTCAGGGAATAGTCCGAGAAGGGCAATAGCTGGGTCAAATGGTGGTTCCATTCCCAGCTTTCCCAGGAATCTCCATACTGCTTTCCAAATTGGCCGCACCAATTTGCAGCCCCACCAGCAATGTACAAGAGAACCCTTTTCTCACTCCAGTAAGATTGGCAGCCATTATGAAATCAAACAACAACAAGTGCTGGCGAGGTTGTGGTGTTTCTTGATGCTGCAATGGGAGGTTGGTATTTGCTTCATGAAATACAAGGAGTTCAACTAGGATATAGGGCTGGAGGGAGTTCTGTCACGTGTGTTGGGTCAGGGTGTGCAGGAGAATTCACCAACCAGGGTTCTATCCCACATAACTTGCCCCCTTGACCATAGCAACTTGATTGTGAACATTGCCCTGAAACCTCTCCATATAACAAGATGCCTTTTCATATAATGGTCTGCTGGCTGTACCAAGTCAGTCACAAGCTATTTGGAAGCCAATGGCAGATCCACATGGTGACACCACAGTTTTATTATCACACACCTGCCCACCACTGCTCTAGGCCCACTACTCAGCAGGCTCCAACTTACTGGCATCTCTGTTCTGCACCATTTTCATGAAACCCAGTCAATCAAGGCACTGTCTGTAACACAACAATCAAGCCACTGTCTGCAACAGAACATCCAATGGTTCTCCTGTGCCACTTGGTCATTGGGAATTTCAAAAATATCATGGTATTTATCTATCCATTTTTCAAGAATGAAGTTGGAGGCACTTTGGGGTTTCCATTCTTCAAGGAACCATTACATGGGGAGGAAGCTCATTTCAATGAAAGCTCTGAGGAACTCTAACAGGCAAGGCTTCCCAAACACTTGCCAAAAGGTCACATGAAGCAAGGCCTATGGAGGTCTACAACGGGAGGTCCATGTGTCTTTTGACTCTTAACTATGGCTGCCAAGTTTTTCAGAATAAAATTATGCGATATCCTTGCTGAGATTTTCAGTTCTCTGAGGAAAGCCATCCTGGGCCTAGATCTCAAGTTTCAAAGGCAACTCTCATGTGTGGCCTCCTACAATGCCAAAACAATTAATGGCAATACTTCTCTGAGGTCAGTTCCAGAAGTCAGTCTCTACGAGGAATCACACCTGAGTTCAAGACAATGTGGAACCTGTCAACTCTTCCAACCGCCACACAAATGACCACAATTAAAACCAAAACATTCCCACATGGCCCTTATCTTCAGCCGTATAGACACTCATCATAAACTCTAGCTGGAGGTTTCCATGAGGGGCGCTGCCAAAGACAATGTCCAAAATATGCACCCTTGCCCCCCATGTGTCTAAATTCAGTGTGGCCTGGACACCCTTCCTTTGAACCAGGAGTGATCAAATAGGCCTGCTGTTAATGCTGCTCTGCTTCTCCAATTTGAGGCCTACTGACAGTCAGGTATAGATTTATTATGTGATTTGGCATCATGAGAGAACCCAAGTACTTCTGCAGGATTTGAATAACTCATTTGACCCATAGGAATCCTATTCTCACTTGATGGATTTCCGGAACCTATCAGAGGAAGGCAAGAGACTTCATCTACAATGACTGATCTTTTTGCCATTTTGGTTTTGGATGCACACATGGGATCTTCTTTACATCTATCAGGAGCTGAGAATCTTAGCCACAGCCTCAAACAGGGCCTAGTGTCTGATTAAGACACCATCCTTTTCAAAGCAATTAAGCAAAGAGGCACAGGAGATGCCCATTCATTTTCATTTGAAAACTGTTTCTTCAGGCTTCACAAAAGGGTGGCCTGAGGCAAAGACCTTCCTGACATTCAAGGCAATAGAACCATAGTTAAGCAAATGGACCAAAGCAGGGTTTCTCCACTGAGACTTTACTGCTCATACTGATGTCTGAGTTTTCCGAGATGTTCCCATTCCCTTCAGCTATCAAGAACATGGACATGTCACAGAGCTTGGAGGTGGTACATATCTTGCACAATAAATCATGAGCCTATTCTGGAGAGTGGCCAGAATTCAGGAAGAAAACAGGAACTTAGGATGTTAGTAGGTGTTTAAGATCCATAAGGCAAACCACAGTCCATTCATCAATTGAGCAGGATGAATGCTGGGAAGCTTTCTACTAGACAGGACACCTCCATTGATGCATTCTCTTTTCTAATGTCTAAAACCACGGACACAGTGGATACACAGACATAGAAAGTCGCCTTGTCAAAAGACTTACTAGAAACAGTCGACTCCAAACCAAACCAACCACCTTTCCTACCTATTCTCAGAACATGAGACAAAACCGCAAACTCACACCCACACACAAAGGCACCTCCTTCCCAAAAGTAGGTCTGTAACTATCCGGAATGTCTTCTGACTGGTGGGCCATACTATGTTCCCCACAAAATGGCCTCTCCTGTCTCAGATCTTGTCTCCTTGGCCAACTCTGTGATGCTTTGAGGAGCCAACCGTTAGCCACTACCTGCTATCTCAGGAAAAGCTTCTCTTCAGAGCTCTGCTGACATTTGGCCATCCTCACATCAGTAGGTACCAAGAAGGTCTGATCTGTACTTGGTAAATCCAAACAAGTGAGCCCACTGGGACAGGGACTGGGACTGGCTCTCGGTGCCTGGCTTCTTGCATCAAAATTTCCGAATGTTCCATCACCAAGGAAGTTAGGTAGGTCACTTCCTTCAGGAACTGAAAGAGGTCACTGCCTTAGCAACAACTTTGCCCTAACCGTTGCTTCCAAGGGTTCCATTAGATAGAGGCTGCCCCTACTTCCTTTGAAAATTTGACTAGTTTCAATTGTATATCAAAATAGGCACCTGGGAACAGCTCTCCATGCAGGTCTGGTTAGGTCAATCTTCTCTACATTAAAAAGAGAGAGGCTGATGCATACACATCCCTTTTTCCTGTCTAGATTGTTTGCCATTGAAGATGGCTTTTGCTCTCACAGGTCCTTCATAGCTGCTGACATCTTCTCCAGGGATTATTTCTGCATCGAACTTTGAGGTTCTCAGCAGTTGGCAGATACCCTACATTCCTGTATTGTAAGGCGAACTCTGTCCCTGCTCTTTTGTAATTTTAGATTGAAGCAACAGTGTATGGTTAGGGTTAATAACAGGTTCGATTTGGGTAAGGAATCATTATGCGGGATGAATAATGGTATTGGGAACCTGCAATATTTATAGGAATATAGAGATAAAATATAAGTATGAAAACAGAAATCTAGGTAAGATTTGAAGCTCAGAAAAGCATTGGGCAACTGATTGCGATACGTAGCTTTGAATTACGTTCTAGATACATGTTTCAGAAAAATCGATATACAATGGCATAGGATCTTGTACCTTGGATGATTGAATGTAGTAGAGAACATCTACTCAAAAAGGGATAGTCGATAGGATCAGAAAGATAGTCAGTATGTTTCGGAAGAAGAGCGAGTATAGGATTTGGACCAAAGATCTTTAGCAATAGTGTTTCCGTTACAGAGTGAATGTCAATGTCAGCACATGTGAACTGTCAGTCACAATGTTGAACTGCAGAAAATATGTAGGAAAGTAGATATCAATAGAGACATTAGGAAATCAGGCAAAAGTATCAAGTGAGTGAAAAAATTAAACATTTTCAACAGTTTTGAGGTTGAATATATAATCTTAGGAAGAAACAAATATGTAGCCAGCAATAGTATTGACATTTGAGAGCATTAGGCAACCTGGTCAGGGATGTTTTTAGTAATCCATGTTCAGTTTACCTTTAGGCTTTGGTACAATCATACGTGTGGCTTTTGCATTTTGTGTCCAGAATATTACAGTGATAACATGCATATGTAGATCAGGTGACATGAGTATTTCTTCCACCATTTCTGGGAGCAATATTTCAAATATGTATAGATTAGTATTGGGGGTACAACCAGGTGTACCCTGTGTCTATGAATATAGAGATAATGGATGAATAGACCATACTGTGAATAAATAATATAACTTGTTACACTTTAAACAATGTATTGAATTGATATCAGAAAATATATAAAAAATCTTTTATTGATATATAATCATTCATTCCAACCAGTAATACATCTAATGGTGATATTACAGTGATGGTTTATCATGAAGTGTGTGTCCGTTTTGCTTCTAAAGTGATAAAGGAAATCGAAAATAATGTGTTTGGATAGAAGTCTCATGAACAGACCAGTCAAGAAACATGGAGGAATACATGTGTTCTGAAGCAGGAAGTGATTGAAAGTGAAACAAATGCCTATATATTTGCTAACCTGTGGAGGAAATATATATCCTACGATGTGCATAAAATGAAGAAATTTTAATGTCCCATTGTTGAATAAAAATGAACATCAATATACACATCATGTCCTATAGGAATCTACTTGCTTTGATGATAAACTGTGTCAGTTACTGTAAAAATATTAGGGTTTGTAAGCACGATTCACTGAAGTTAGTTCTCAGGACGAGGAAACAAATATGTATTTCAGGTGGTTGAATGTTTCTGAGAATAATCTTATGAAAAGTTGATTTTATATCCACATACATGAATATGAATGAATTTAGATAGTGTTTAATAGACACATGTTTTTCATATTTTGAAAAATCTAGATATATATATATATATATATATATATATATATATATATATATATATATATATATAACTCATGGAGAAATATTACAATGAAAATTTGACAAGATTTATAACACATACCCTTGATAAAGCAGAAGGAAATTCCAAGTATATTCCATGCCTCCTATTAAAGGCCTGTATTTCTATTCTGTTAGTTTTCTTTTTATCCATCATATTAGCATTAGTAGTCAGAGTCTATTAGGGTATGTGTTAGTGTCGGGGATCAGTATTTCAAATGAAAATAGGAAAATAAATCTAATGTGTATGCAAATATGTGCTACACAAAAATCTTGCCACTCTCATCCAGAACAATTCCTTTACATTAACTTCACTCCAAGTAAGACACAATTAGTGGAGAGGAGTTCGAAAACCTGTGATTACATATGTGGAACTGAAAATGTTCAGGAGTTCACAACATTGGATGTGGTAGAGCAGTTTCCAAAAGTAAGGGAGAGGTTAAACACTCCACAAACTTGGAGCTCTGCTGGCCTTAAGACTTCTTGAGAAAATGCCTCTCAGGTTGGGAACATGAAATATATGAAGTTGTCAGGAGATTTAGCTTCCTCATTGTGACACCATCAAATGTGGGTCTGCATCTATGTGACCTGGAGGAAATGGTTCCTTATTTTCTAATGAACATGAGGCAGCAGTTCTGAATTCTTTCTTGGTAAACTGTGGCCACTGGGAGTTAAGTGTCTCCCGTGTGGTCTGTGAAGCCATTTGGTCATCCTCCATTTTTGTGGTGTTTCTTACTGCTGCACTGGGAGTTTGGAATTGGCTTAATGAAATACAAGGAGTTCAACTGGGACACAATTCTGGAGGGAGCTCTGACACGTGTGATTGCTCAGGGTCTTCAGGAGAATGTTCGAAACATGGGTCTATCCCACATAGCTTTCCCCTTGACTATAGCAACCAGATTCTGAACATTGCCCTGAAACCTCTCAATAAAACAAGATGCCTTTACATATAAGGGTCTGCTGCCTGCACCATATCAGTCACAAGTATTTTGGAAGCCAAAGGGAGATCCACGTGGTCCCACCACAGATATTTATTCACAAATGTATAGTCCACTGCTCTAGCCCCAATACTCAGCAGGCTCCAACTTACTGACATCTCGGTTCTGTACCATTTTCATGACAACCAGTCAATCAAGGAACTGTCTGGTACACACATGATCAGCAACAGGACATCCAAAGTTTCTCCAGTGCCACCTGGTCATGGAAATTTCAAAAATTTCATGGTATTTGTATAGCCAATTTTCAAGGATGATGTTGGAGGCACTGTGGGTTTCAATTCATTCAGGAACCATTAAATGGTGAGTAAGCTCATTTCAATGAAAGCTCTGAAGAACTCTCGCAGGCAAGGCTTCCCAATGAGTGCCCAAAAGTTCACATGAAGCCAGGCTCATTGAGGTCTACAATATGAGATACATGTGTGTTTTGAGTCTCAACTATGACTTCCAAGTCTTTCAGTAAAAAAATCATGTGTTACCCTGGCTGAGATTCCCAGTGCTCTGTGGAAAGCCACCCTGGGCCTAGATCTCAGTTTCCAAGGGCTAATCTCATGTGTGGCCTCCTATAATCCCAAAACAATTCATGGCAATACTTCTCTCAAGTCAGTTCCAGAACTCAGTCTCTAAGGAGTATCAGAGCAGAGTTCAAGCCCTGGTGGACCAAGTCATCTCTTCCAACCGCCACACAAATGACCACAATTAAAACCAAAACACTCCTACATGACCCTCATCTTCTTCCATAAAGACACTCATCA
This sequence comes from Callospermophilus lateralis, assembly GCF_048772815.1. Lineage (NCBI taxonomy): Eukaryota > Metazoa > Chordata > Mammalia > Rodentia > Sciuridae > Callospermophilus > Callospermophilus lateralis. The sequence continues at coordinate 395,089 of NW_027512385.1, read as the reverse complement.
TAACATATGGCTGGAGGTTTCCATGAGGGGCACAGCCCAAGACAGTGTCCAAAATAAGCTCCCTTGCCCCTCATTTGCCTAAAGTCAGGGTGGCTTGGACACCCATCTTGTGAACCAGGAGTGATCTTTAAGGGTAAAAGAAATTGAAATTAAAGTGTAAAAGTTAAAGTGTAAAAGACCGGGTTTGTAAAGTTTCTAAGATTCAAGGCCTGATTTAAAATGTAAAGGACCAGGTATTGTTAAGTCCCTATGCTACATGAAAAATCTGAAATTCCTGTTACTTGTAGGACAATTTCTGGACTGCCCAGTAAATATTCCCCCTGATCGCCTGGTTGTTTAATAACCTAGGACCCTGTGTGGCTTGGCACATATGCATCGCAGGGCCTAATCTAATCAATTTGAATCTGTACCCCGCTGTAGAACTGACCTATCCCTCCTGCCTGACATGTTCCCACCAATGAATGAACTAATCATGTTTAGGATTTGTTGTTTGATTTTCCCGCAGTGTATGATGATTTTTTAAAAGATACTGTGATATATGTAAAGTCTCGCCCTCCCCAAAAAGTGTACTTAAGCACTGCTCAACCTCAGCTCGGAGATCTGGGCTGCTCTCCCTTCTTGAGTGACCACGGAGCCCTAGCATACTGGATTGGATCCTCAATAAATGTCTTTTGCTGTTGCATGAGCCGTGGTCTCATACATGAACATGAATGAATTTAAGGAGTGTATAATAAGACACATATATTTCATATTTTGAATAATCTATAGAGTGCAGATTTTTCACAAAACACATACAGAGATATTAAAAAGTAGCAATATATATGCCAATCAAAATTCATCATGAAATACATATCATACACAGATCCAAAAATATTTATTTTACTTAACATGGATTTATGTGTAATGTTGTTCAACTAGGAAGCTCACGCATAGGTTGAATTTTCAGTTCCTACAGCGTTTAGGAGGAGTGATCTCTTCTCACAATTTGTATCTGCCAAGTAGGCCACCTCACAATAATGTACGTGTGGTACCAGGTAGGATTCTATTTGTGCATATAAAAATACATGTGCTGAATAGGCAACAGAGAAAGGGAGACAGGAATTCACATATTTGATACCTTTCAAAACACATGGAGAACTATATCAATTAAAAATTAACCAGATTTTTAACAACTACCCTTTATCATGCAAAAGGCAAGTCCAACTATACACCATGCCTCTTCTGAACTGCTTGTATTTCTATTGTGTTTGGGTTATTTTTCTCCATCATATTAGCATTAGTAGTCAGAGTCTAGTAGGGTATGCGTTAGTGTCATGGATTCAGTAATTCAAATGGAAATAAAGGAAAATGAATCCATTGTGTATGCAAATATGCGCTACAAAAAAACTTTCCACTCTCATTCAGAGCAATGCCTTGACATTACCTTCACCCAAGTAAGACACAATTAGAGGACAAGAGTTAGAAAATCTGTGAATACATATCTGGAATGGAAAATGCTCAGGAGTTCACAAGCTTGGGCACTTTAGAGGAGTTTTCAAACTTAAGGGACAGGATAAACAGTCCAAATTCATGGAACTCTGCTGGCCTAAAGACTTCTTGAGAAACTGCCTCTGAGGTTGGGCACTTGAAATATATGTTGTTGTCAGGAGCTTTAGCTTCCTTTGTAGTGATACCATCAAAGATGGGTCTTCATTTATCTGACCTGGAGGACATGGTTTCTTATTTTCCAAAAGAACATGAGGCAGCAGTGCTCAATTCTTCCTTTGAAGGTAAACTGTGGCCACGGAGGGGTAAGTGTCTCCCCGTCTTGACTGTGAAGCCAATTGGCCATCCTACAATTTTCGTTCTGTTTCTTGCTGCTGCACTGGGCTTTTGGTTTTTCCTTCATGAAATACAAGAAGTTCAACTGGGACACAGTGCTGGAGCGAGTTCTGTCACGTGTGGAGGGTCAGGGTCTACAGGAGAATTCACCAACCAGACTTCTATCCCACATAACTTGAAACATTATCCATAGCAAACTGATTCTGAACATTGTCCTGAAACCTTTACATATAACAAGATGCCTTTACAGATAAGGGTCGGCTAGCTGTACCATGTAAGCAACAAGCCATTTGGAAGTCAATGGCAGACCCAAATGGCCCCACCACAGATGTTTTATCATACACCTGCACACCACAGCCCTGGGCCCACTTCTCAGCACTCTCCAACTTACTGGCATCTCTGTTCTGCACAATTTTCATGAAATTGAGTCAGTCAAGGCACTGTCTGGTACACTCATGATCAGCAACAAGACATCCAAAGGTTCTCCAGTGCCACCTGGTCAGGGGAATTTCATGGTATTTATAGAGCCATTTTTCAAGGATGAAGTTGGAGGCACTGTGGGTTTCAATTCATTCAGGAACCATTAAATGTTGAGGAAAATCATTTCAATGAAAGCTCTCGAGAACTCTCACAGGTAAGGCTTCCCAAAGAGTGGCCAAAATACACATATATTTCATATTTTGAAAAATCTTGACAGTATATATATATATATATATATATATATATATATATATATATATATATATATATACAAACACACACAGACATTAAAAACTAGCAACATATATGCCAATCGAAATTCATCATGAAATATATATCATCCACGTATCCAAAAATATTCATTTTACTGAACATGGATTTATGTATAATGTTGTTCAACTAGGAAGCTCACCCATAGGTTGAATTTTCAGTTCCAACAGCGTTTAGGAGGAGTGAACTTTTCTCACAATTTGTATCTGCCAAGTCAGCCACCTCACAAGAATATATGTGTGATACAAGGTACAATTCTATATGTGCATATAAAAATACATGTGCTGAATAGGATACAAAGAAATGGGGGAGACAGGAATTCACATATTTGATAAGTTTAAAAATACATGGACAACTCTTTCAACGAAAAATTGACTAGATTTAAAACTCCTTCCCTATATAATGGAAAAGTTAATTCAATGGTACACCATGCCTCCTCTGATATGTTTGTATTTCTGTTCTGTTTGGGTTATTTTGCTCCATTACGTTAGGATTACTTGTCAGAGTCTTGTAGGGTATGGGTTAGTTTCAGGGATTCAGTATTTCGAAAGGAAAATTGGAAAATGAATCCAGTGTGTATGCAAATATGTGCTACACAAAAATCTTCCGACTCTCATCCACAACAATGCCTTGACCTTAACTTCGTCCCAAGTAACACATGTAGAGGAGATGAGTAAGAAAATCTGTGAATACATATCTGGAATTTAATATGCTCAGGAGTTCACAAACTTGCATTTAGAAGGCGAGATTCCAAAAGTAAGGGACAATGTAAACACTCCAAAAACATGGAGCTCTGCTAGCCTAAAGGCTTCTGGAAAAACTGGCTCTGATGTTGGGCTCTTGAAATATATGTTGTTGTCAGGAGCTTTAGCTTTTTTTGTAGTGAGACCATAAAAGCTGGGTCTGCATCTATGTGACCTGGAGGAGATGCTTTCTTATTTACCAATGATCATGAGGCAGCATTGCTGAATTCTCTCTTTCGGGGTCAACTGTGGCCACTTGGGGCTAAGTGTCTCCTCATGTGGACTGTGAAGCCATTTGATCATCCTCCAATTTTTGTGATATTTTTTGCTGCTACACTGGGAGGTCAGTATTTCCTTCACGAAATACAAGGAGTTCACCTGGGACACAGTGCTGGAGGGAGTTCTGTCACGTGTGGTGGGACAGGGTCTGCAGGAGAATGCACAAACCCGGCTTCTGTCCAACATAGCTTGACCCCTTGACCATAGGAACCTGATTCTGAACATTGCCCTGAAACTTACCCATATAACAAGAATCATTTACATATAAGGGTCTGCTGGCTGCACCATGTCAGTCACAAGCCATTTGGAAGCCATTGGGAAATCCACATGGAAGCACCACAGATGTTTTATCTCACACATGCCCACCTTTGCTCTAGGCCCACTATTCAGCAGGCTCCAACTTACTGGAATCTCTGTTCTACACCATTTTCGTGAAACCCAGCCAATCAAGGCACTGTCTGGTACACTCATGATCACCAACAGGATATCCAATGGTTCTCCAGTGCCTCCTGGATATGGGAATTTCAAAAATTTCATGGTATTTATCGAGCCCATCTTTCAAGGTTGAAGTTGGAGGCACTGAGTGTTTCATTTAATTCGGTAACCATTAAATGGTGAAGAAGCTCATTTCAAAGAAAGATCTGGAGAACTCTCACTGCCAAGATTTCCCAAAGAGTGGCCAAAAGGCCACATGAAGCCAGGCCCATTGAGGTCTACAATGTGAAGTGCATTTGTGTTTTGACTCTCAACTATTGCTGCCAAGTGTTTCAGAATAAAATTATGTGATACCTTGGCTGAGATTCCCAGTGCTCTGTGGAAAGCCACACTTCGAATAGATCTCAGTTTCCAATGGTGACTCTCATGTGTGGCCTCCTAATATCCCAACACAATTCATGGCAATACTTCTCTGAGGTCAGTTCCAGGACTCAGTCTCTATAGGGTATCACACCAGAGTTCAAGCCCAGGTGGACCCAGTCATCGCTTCCAACTTCCACACAAATAACCACAATTAAAACCAAAACACTCCCACATGGCCCTCATCTTCTTCCATATAGACACTCCTCATAACCTCTGGCTGGATGTTTCCATGAGGGGCGCAGCCCAACACAGAGTCCAAATAACCTCGCTTGCCCGTCATTTTCCTAAAGGCAGGGTGGCCTGTACACCCTTCCTGTGAACCACAAGGGATCAAAAATGCCTTCCTTTAATACTGCTCTGCTTCTCCAATTTGAGACCTACTGACTGTCAGGTATAGATTCTTTATGTGATTCGGAGTCATGAGAAAACACAAGCATGTATGGGATAGCCTTTGCAGGGCTTAGAAGAACTCATTTGATTCAAAGGATCTCTATTCTCACTTGATGGTGGTCAGGAACCTAAGAGAGGAAGGCGAGAGACTTCATCAACAATTACTGATCTCTTTCCCATTTTGGTTTTGGATGCACACATGGGATCATTCTTTAGATGCATCAGGTGCTGAGAACCTAAGCCACAGCCTCACACAGGGCCAAGAGACTGATTCCGACACATCCATTTCCAAAGAAATTAACAAAGAGCCACAGGTGATGCCCATTTATTTCCATTTTAAAACTGTTTTCTTCAGGCTTCACAAAGCGGTGTCTTGAGGCCAAGACCTTCCTCACATTCAGGGGAAGAGAAGAATTGGTTAGCAAAAAACCCAAAGCAGAGTTTCTCCACTGAGGCTTTCCTGGTCACACTGATATCTGAGTTTTTTGAGATGCTAGCCATTCCCTTTAGCTATCCATTACATGGCCTTGTCACAGAGCTTGGAGGTGGTACATATCTTGGACACAAAACCATGAGCCTATTTTGGAGAGTGGCCAGAATCAGGAAGAAAACAGGAACTTAGGAAATTAGTAGGTGTTGCCCATCCATAAGGGAAGCCACAGTCCATTCATCAATTGGGCAGAATGAATGCTGGGTAGGTTTCTACTAAACAGGACACATCCATTGATGAATTCTCTTTTCAAATGTCTACAACCACAGACACAGTGGGATACACAGACATAGAAACACTCACTTTGTGAAACGACTTACTAGGAACAGTCCACTCCAAACCAAACAAACCGCCTTTTTTACCTATTCTCAGAAAATGAGACAAAACCACAAACTCACACCCACACCCACAAAGGCACCTCCTTCCCCCAAAGAGGTCTGTGACTATCCGGAGTGTCCTCTGACTTGTGAGCCTTATTATGTTCCCTGAAATGTTCTGTCCTGTCTCAGATCTGGTCTTTTTGGCCAAATCTGTGAAGTGGTCAGGAGCCAGCTGTGAGCAACTTCCTGCTTTCTCAGGAAAGGCCCCTCTTCTGAGCTCTCCTGAAATTTGGCCATTCTCACATCAGTATGTACCAAGAAAGACTGACTCTGTTCTTTGTAAATCCAAATAAGTGAGCCCACTGGGAATGGTACTGGGACTGCCTCTGGTAGCCTGGCTTCCTGGATCCCAAGTTCAGAGAGTTCTATCACCAAAGAAGTGAGGAAGGTCACCTCCTTTGTTAACTGAATGAGGTCACTGCTTTGGAAACCACTTTGTCCTAAAATTTGCTTCCAAGGTTCCCATGAGATGGAGGCTGCCCCTATTTCCTGTGATACGTTCACAACTGAGGATTGTATATCAACCATAGGCAGCCAGGAACAGCTGTCTACACTGGACTGGTTTGGTCCATCTTCTCTACATTAAGAAGAGTGAGTCTTATTCTGACACATCCCTTCATCCTGACTGGGTTGTTTGCCATGGAAGATGACTTTTGCTCTCTCAGGTCCTTCATAGCTGCCTACATCTTCTCCAGGGATCATTTCTGCATGAAACTTTGAGGTTCTCAGCAGGTGGAAGATCCCCTACACTCCTGTATTGGAAGACTAATTCTGTCCCTCCTCTTCTGTAAAGTTAGATTGAGGAAACATTGTATGGTTAAGGTTAATAACAGCTTCCATTTGGGTTAGGAATCATTCTCTTGGATGAATAATGGTATTGGAATTTTGCTATATTTTCAAGAATATATAGGTGAAATATAAGTATGAAAAAAGAAATCTAGGTAATTTTTGAAGCACAGAAGGGAATTGGCCCCACTATTGGGATTCTTAGCTTTGAATTATGTTCTGCACAGGTGTCTCAGATTAATTGATATACAATGGCATAGGACCTTGTCTTTTGGATGATTGAATGTCGAAGAGAAAATCCAGTCCAAAAGGGATAGTTGGTGGATTAGGAAGATATTCATTAGATTTAGAATGAAGAGTGTGTATAGCATTTGGACCAAAAGATCTTTAGCAATAGGGTTTTGGGTAGAGAGTGAAAGTAAATGTCAGCACATGTGAAGAGTCAGTCATAATGATGAAATGGGAAAAAAAATACAGGAAATCAGATTTCAATAGAGACATTAGGAAATCAGGCAAAGTATAAAGTGAGTGATAGGATTAGACATTTTCAACAGGGTTGAGGTTGAATACGTAATTTCAGGAAGAAACAAATATGTAGTCACCAATAGGATTCACTTTTGAGAGCATTAGGCAACCTGGACATGGATTTTTTTTTAATCCATGCTCACTTTCCATTTAGGATTTGGTACAATCATAAGTGTGACCTTGCTTTTTGTTTCCACAATATTACTGTGATTAATGTATATATAGATCAGGTGACATGAGTATTTCTTCCACCATTTCTGGGAGCAATATTTTGAAGACATATAATTTAGTATTGTGGGTACAAATAGGTATACTCTGTGTTATATGAATATAAAGATAATGCATGAATAGACCATAGTGTGAATAAATAATATAACTGGTTCCAAATTTAAATAATGGATTGAATTGATATCTGAATATATATTGGAAATCATATATTGATATTCATACAATCATTCCAACCAGTTATACATCTAATGGTAATATCACTGTTATGGTTTATCATGAAGTGTGTGTGAGCTTTGCTTCTAAAATGATTATGGAAATTGAAAATAATGTGCTTGGAAAGAAGTCTCATTAAAAGAGCAGTCAAGAAACCTGGGGGAATACATATGTTCTGAAGCAGGAAGTAATTGAAAGTGAAAAAAATGCCTATAAATTTGTGAATTTGTGAATGAAATATGTATTCTATTATGTGCAAAAACTGAAGAAATATTAATGTACCAGTTTTGAATAAAAATGAACGTCAAAATACATATCATGTCCCATAGGAATCTACTTGCATTGACGTTAAACTGAGTCATTTACTATAGCAATATTAGGATTTGTATGCACCATTCACTGAAGTTAGTTTTCAGTATTAGGAAACAAATATGTATTTCAGGTGGATTAATATTTCTGAGAACATTCTTATGAAAAGTTGAATATAAATCCACATTCATGAACATCAATGAATTTAGGGAGTATATAATAAGACACATACATTTCATATTTTGAAAAATCTGGAGAGTTTATACATATATATATGCACACACACACACACACACACGTATACATTAAAAAGTAGCAATATATATGCCAATCGAAATACATCATGAATTATATATCATCCACAAATCCAAAAATCTTCATTTTTCTGAGCATCGATTTATGTATAATGTTGTTCAACTAGGGAGCTCACCCATAGTTTGAATTGTAAGTTCCAACAGCATTTAGGAGGAGTGATCCCTTCTCACAATTTGTATTTGCAAAGTCAGCAACCTCACAAGTATGTACATGTGATACCAGGTAGGATTCTATATGTGAATATAAAAATGCATGTGCTGAATAGGGTACAGAGAAATGGAGACAGGAATTCTCATATTTGTTAACTTTAGAAACACATGGAGAAGGGAGGGGCAGAGCCGCCAACCGCGCCTGTAAGGTAGGCGGAACTGCGAGCCACCCGTAGAACAGGCCTAGCGGCCCGCCATCGTGAAAGACACATCACCCTGGTTGGGGGTTGGGCAGAGCCACTGCACGCGTGCAAGGAACGCGGACATGCGACCCACAGGCAGAACAGGCCCAGACACCCGCGGAGGGGCAGAGACACCCCTTGTGACTTCAAGATAGGTGAACCTGCGACCCACCAGCTGAAGCGGCCCAGCTGCCTTCAGAGGGGCAGAGCCGGCCCCCGCGCCTGCGAAGTAGGTGGACCTGCGAACACCGACAGACCAGGTGCTAGGCCCCGCCAGGGTGCTAGACACATAACCAGGTTTGGGGAGGGGCCAAGCCGCTGCCCGTGCCTGCAAAGCAGGTAGACCTCTCACCCAGAGGCAGAACAGACCCAGCGACCTACCAGCGTGGTAGACACATCGCCCCGGTTTGGGGGGGGGGCAGAGATGCCACTCACGCCTGCAATGTAGACAGCCCTGCAACCCACAGACAGAAGAGGCCCAGCGGAGCGCGGAGGGGCAGAGCCGACGCCTGTGCCTGCAAGGTAGCTGGACCTGTTACCCACTGGCTGAACAGGACCAGCACCCGCAGAGGGGTAGATCAACTGCCCGCTCCTGCAAGGTAGGCGGACCAGCTACCAAGAGGCAGAACAGGCCCAGCGGCGTGCTGGTGTGGTAGGCACATTGCCCCAATTGGAGGAGGGGCAGAGCCGCTGCTTACGCCTGTGAGGGAGACTTTTCAAGAATACAATAGCAATATAAACATTTAGGGGTAAAATTCAATAACACAAAAGTTTCACCAAGCCAAAAAAAACGTGAACAGTAGGGAAAGACAAGGAAAGAAAGGACCACAAGCAACGCAGGTCAACTCAACATTAGAAGAGGTAATATCTGCAGCATATGGAATGTCAGATAAAGAATCAGGATATACTTGCTTCAGATGATCTGAAGTCTCCAGGGAGACATTAGACAGCAAAATCAGACAATGAAAGATCACTTTGACAATGAATTACAAAAACAAATCCAAGAAGCAAAAGATCAACTATACAGGGAGATAGAGGTTATAAAAAACACACAAACAGAAATCATAGAAATGCAGGAAGCAATAAACCAACTTAAAAACTCAATTGAGAATACTACCAGCAGAATAGATCACTTAGAACAATGAAGACAAAGTATTTCAACTTGAAAAGAACATAGAAAGCTCAGCAAGACTGTTAAGAAACCATGAGCAGAACATCCAAGAAATATGGGATAACATGAAGAGACCAAACTAAAGAGTAATTGGGATACAGGAAGGTATACAGGTCCAAACCACAGGATTGAGCAATCTATTCAATGAAATAATATGAGAAAACTTTCCAGACATGAAGAATGAGACAGAATCCCAAATCCTAGAAGCCTACAGGACGCCAAATGTGCAAAATCATAAGAGATAAACACCGAGACATATTATAATGAAGATGCCAAACATACAGAATAAAGAGAGAATTTTAAAAGCTACAAGAGAAAGGAAGCAGATTACATTTAGGGGTAAACCAATCAGGATAACAGCTGATCTTTCAACACAGACTCTGAAAGCTAGAAGATCCTGGAATAACATATTTCAATCACTGAAAGAAATTGGGTTCCAACCAAGAATTGTGTATCCAGCGATTTTAAGCTTCAGGATGGAAGATGAAATTAAAACCTTCCATGATAAACACAAGTTAAAAGAATTTGCAGCTAGAAAACCATCTCCTCAAAAGATCCTTGGCAAAACATTATAGGAAGACGAAATGGAAAATAACAATGAAAACCAACAGTGGGAGGTAGTACAGTAAAGGGGCAAAAAATAATCAAAGAGAAAAACAAACCATGTTTAGTAACATAAATAAACAAATATGGCTGGAAGAACAACCCATATTTCAAAAATAACCCTAAATGTGAATGCCTTAAACTCACCAATTAAGAGACACAGGCTAGTAGAATGGATCACGAAAGAAGACCCAAAAATTTTCTGCCTACAGGAGACACATTTGATAGGAAAAGACATATATAGACTAAAGGTGAAAGGTTGGGAGAAATCATATCACTCATATTGACTTCGGAAACAAGCAGAAGTGTCCATACTCATATCAAATAAAATAGATTTCAAGACAAAGTTAATCAAAAGGGATAAAGAGGGACACTACATATTGCTCAAGGGAACCATACACAAACAAGACATAACAATCATAAATATATGTGCCCCAAACAATGGTTCAGCTATGTTAATCAAACAAACTCTTCTCAAGTTCAAGAGTCTGGTAGACCACCATACAATAATCATGGGAGATTTCAACACACGTCTCTCACTACTGGACAGATATTCCAAACAAAAGTTGAATTAGGAAACTATAGAACTCAATAACACAAATAATAACCTAGACTTAATTAACATATATAGAATATACCACCCAACATCAAGCAGTTACACTGTTTTCTCAGCAGCACATGGATACCTCTCAAAAATAGATGATATATTATGTCACAGAACAACTCTTAGACAATATAAAGGAGTATAGATAATACCAGGCATCTTATCTGATCGTAATGGAATGAAACTGAAAATCAACAATAAAAGAAGGAAGGAAAATTCATGCATCACTTGGAGAATGAACAATACGTACTGATTGATCAATGGGTTATTGAAGACATCAAGGAGAAAAATAAAAAAAATTCTTAGACATAAATGAAAAAGACAGACAGAACATATCAGAATCTATGGGACACATTGAAAGCAGTTCTAAGTGGAAAATTCATTGCTTGGAGTTCTTTCCTTAAAAAAAGAAAAAAAAACAACAACAAATAAATGATCTCATAGTTCATTTCAAAATCCTAGAAAAAGAAGAGCAAAACAACAGAAAAAGAAGTAGAAGGCAAGAAATAATTAAAATCAGAGCTGAAATTAATGAAATCGAAACAAAAGAAACAATTGAAAAAATTGAAAATGCTAAAAGTTGAAAAATTAATAAAATCGACAGACTCTTAGCCATGTTAATGAAGAGAAGAAGAGAGGGAACTCAAATTACTATCATAAGGGATGAAAAAGGCAATATCACAACAGACACTTCTGAAATACAGAAGATAATCAGAAATTATATTAGAAGATAGTGAAGGCATCAATAAATTTCTTAAGTCATATGATCTGCCCAGATTGAGTCAGGAGGATATAGACAACCTAAGCAGACCAATATCAATTGAGAAAATAGAAGAAACCATCCAAAGACTACCAACTAAGAAAAGCCCAGGACCGAATGGGTATACAGCAGAGGAGGCCAATATCACCCTGATTCCTAAACCAGACAAAGACCCTTCAAAGAAACAAATATACAGACCAATCTCTCTAATGAACCTAGATGCAAAAATCCTCAATAAAATTCTGGCGAATCAGATACAAAAACATATTTAAAAAATTGTGCAACATGATCAAGTAGGATTCATTCCTGGGATACAAGGCTGGTTCAATATACGGAAATCAATAAATGTTATTCACCACATCAATAGACTTAAAAATAAGAACCATATGATCACCCCAATAGATGCAGAAAAAGCATTCAATAAAGTACAGCATCCCTTTATGTTAAAAACTCTAGAAAAACTGGGATAACAGGAACATACCTCAATATTGTAAAAGCAATCTATGCTAAGCCTCAGGCTAGTATCATTCTGAATTGAGAAAAAATTGAAGGCATTCCCTCTAAAATCTGGAACAAGACAGGGATGCCCTCTCTCACGATTTCTGTTCAACATAGTTCTCGAACACTGGCCAGAGCAATTAGACAAATGAAAGAAATTAAAGGCATAAAAATAGGAAAAGAAGAACTTAAATTATCACTATTTGCAGATGACATGATTCTATACCTAGTAGACCCAAAAAGGTCTACAAGAAACTATTAGAGATAATAAATGAATTCAGCAAAGTGGCATGATATAAAATCAACAATCATAAATCAAAAGCATTCCTGAATATCAGCAACAAATCCTCTGAAACGGAAATGAGGACAACCACTCCATTGAGAGTATCCTCAAAAAAAACAAAATAAAATATTTGGTTATCAACGTAACAAAAGATGTGAAAGACTTACACAATGAAAACTACAGAACCCTAAAGAGAGAAATAGAAGAAGATCTTACAAGATGGAAAAATATACCCTGTTCATGGATAGGCAGAATTAACATCATCAAAATGGCGATATTACCAAAAGTTCTCTATAGGTTTAATGCAATGCCAATCAAAATCCCAACGGCATTTCCTGTAGAAATAGATAAAACAATTATGAAATTCATATGGAATAATACAAGACCCAGTATAGCAAAGACAACTCTAAGCAGGAAGTGTGAATCAGGCGGTATAGCGATACATGTCCTCAAACTATACTACGGAGCAATAGTAACAAAAAGAGCATGGTACTGGTACCAAAACTGGCGGGTGGACCAATGGTACAGAATAGAGGACACAGAAATCAATCCACAAAATTACAGCAATCTTATATTTGATAAAGGAGCTAAAAGCATAAACTGAAGGAAGGATAGCATCTTCAACAAATGGTGCTGGAAAAACTGGAATTACATATGTAAGAAAATGAAACTGAATCCCTTTCTCTCGCCATGCACAAAAGTTAACTCAAAATGGATCAAGGAGCTTGATATCAAATCAGCGACACGGCATCTGATAGAAGAAAACTTTGGCTATGATCTACATACTGTGGGGTCGGGCTCCAAATTCCTCAATAGGACACCCATAGCATAAGAGTTAATAATTAGAATCTACAAACAGGACTTACTCAAACTAAATAGATTTTTCTCAGAAAAAGAAACAATAAGAGAGGTAAAAAAGGAGCCTACATCCTGGGAACAAATCTTTACTCCTCACACTTCAGATAGAGCCCTAATATCCAGAGTTATACAAAGAACTCAAAAAATTAAACAATAAGAAAATGAATTACCCAATCAACAAATGGGCCAAGGACCTGAACAGACACTTCTCAGAGGAGGACATACAATCAATCAATAAGTACATCAAAAAATTCTCACCATCTCGAGCATTCAGAGAAATGCAAAACTAACCCACCCTAAGATACCATCTCACTGCAGTAAGCTTGGCAGCCATTATGAAGTCAAACGACAACAAGTGCTGGCGAGGATGTGGGAAAAAGGGTACACCTGTACATTGCTGGTGGGACTGCAAATTGGTGCAGCAAATTTGGAAAGCAGTATGGAGATTTCTTGGAAACTTGGGAATGGAACCGCCATTTGACCCAGCAATTCCCCTTCTCGGTCTAATCCCTATAGACCCAAAAAGTGCATGCTACAGGGACACTGATAAATCTATGTTCATAGCAGCACAATTCACAATAGGAAGACTGTGGAACCAACCTAGATGCCCTTCAATAGATGAATGGATTAAAAAAAAATGTGGCATTTATACACAATGGAGTATTACTCTGCATTAAAAAATGACAAAATCATACAATTTGCAGAGAAATCGATGGCATTAGAACGTATTATGCTACGTGAAGATAGCCAATCACTAAAAAACAAATGCCAAATGTTTTCTTTGATATAAAGAGAGTAACTAAGAACAGAGTTGGGAGGAAGAGCATGAGAAGATGATTAATATTAAACAGGGGTGAGAGGTGGGAGGGAAAAGGAAAGAGAAGGAAAATTACATAGAAATGGAAGGAAACCCTCATGGTTATACAAAATTAAATACAAGATGAAGTGAGGTGAAAGGGGACAAAAACAAGTGGAAGAAATGAATTACAATACATGGGGTAGAGAGAGAGGATTGTAGGGGAGGGGATGGGAGATAGTAGAGGACAGGAAAGGCAGCAGAATACAACAGACACTAGTATAGCAATATGTAAAATAGTGGATGTGTAACTGATGAGATACTGCAATCTGTATACGAAGAAAAATGGAAGTTCATAACCTACTTGAATCAAAGTGTGAAATATGACATGTCAAGAACTATGTAATGTTTTGTAGAACCAACAATAAATATTAAAGGAAAAAAAAACACATGGAGAACTATTTCAATGAAAAATTGACTAGGTTTATAACACCTACACTTTATCATGCAAAAGGCAAGTCCAACTATACACCATGCCTCTTCAGAAGTGCTTGTATTTCTATTCTGTTTGGGTTATTTTTCTTCATCATATTAGGATTAGTAGTCAGAGTTTGGTAGGGTATGCGTTAGTGTCAGGGATTCAGTCTTTGGAATGGAAAATTGGAAAATGAATCCAATGTGTATGCAAATATGTGCTACACAAAAATCTTCCCACTCTCATCCAGAACAATGCCTTGACGTTACCTTCACGCCAAATAAGAAACAATTAGAGGAGAAGAGTTAGAAAATCTGTAAATACATATCTGGAATGGAAAATATTCAGGAGTTCACAAACTTGGAGGTGGTAGAGGAGTATCCCAAAGTAAGGGACAGGGTAAACACTCCACAAACATGGAGGTCTGCTGGCCTAAAGACTTCTAGAGAAACTGCCTCTGAGGATGGGCACTTGAAATATATGTTGTCAGTAGCTTTAGCTTCCTTTGTAGTGAGATCATCAAAGCTGGGTCTGCATCTATGTGACCTGGAGGACATTCTTTCTTGCTTTCCAATACACATGAGGCAGCAGTGCTGAATTCTCTCTTCGTATGTAAACTGTGGCCACTGGGGTCTAAGTGTCTCCCTGTGTGGACTGTGAAGCCTTTTGTTCATCCTCCATTTTCGTAGAGTTTCCTGCTGCAGCACTGAGAGTTTGGTATTTGCCTCACAAAATACAAGGAGTTCAACTGGAACACAGTCCTGGAGGGAGTTCTGTCATTTGTGGTTTTTCAGGGTCTACAAGAGAATGCACCAACCAGGCTTCATTCCCACATAACTTGCCCCCTTCTCCATAGCAACCTGATTCTGCACATTGCCCTGAAAACTATCCATTTAACAAGACACCTTTACATATAAGTGTCTGGTCACTGCACCGTGTCAGTGACAAACCATTTGGAATTCAATGGCAAAACCACATGGCGCAACCACAGAAGATTTATCACACACCTGCACACCACAGCTCAGGGCTCACTACTCAGGAGGGTCCAACTTAATGGCATCGCTGTTCTACACCATTTTCATAAATCCCAGTCAATCAAGGCACTGTCTGGTACACTCATGATCAGCAAGAGGTGCTGACAATTTAAGCCACAGCCTCACACAGGGCCCAGAGTCTGATTCAGACATAACCATTTCCAAAACAATTCATCAAAGAGGCACAGGTGATGCCCATTCATTTCCATTTGAAAATTGTTTTCTTCTGGCTTTATAAAGGGGTGGCCTGAGGCAAAGAGGTTCCTGACATTCAGGGCAACAGAACAATAGTTAAGCAAAAGGCCCTAAGCCAGGTTTCACCATAGACACTTTCCTGGTCACACCAATATCTGAGTTTTCTGGTGTGCTCGCCATTCCTTTCAGCTAACTAGTACATGGCCATGTCACAGAGCTTGGAGGTGGTACATATCTTGGACAAAAAACCATGATCCTTTCTGGAGAGTTGCCAGAATTCAGGAAGAATTCAAGAACTTAGGATGATACTAGGTGTTGCCCATGGATAAGTCAAGCCTCAGTCCATTCATTAATTGGGCAGGATGAATGCTGTGAAGCTTTCTACTAGACAGGACACACCCAGTGAGCCATTTTCTTTTCTAATATCTACAACTAAGGACACAGTGGGATACACAGACATAGAAACAGTCTCCTTGTCAGATGACTTACTAGAAACAGTCCACTCCAAACCAAACAAACCTCCTTTTTTACCTATTCTCAGAATATGAGACAAATCCACAAACTGACATCCACACACACAAAGTCACCTCCTTCCCCAAGTATGTCTGTGACTATCCGGAGTGTCCTCTGACTAGTAGGCCATAGAATGTTCCCCAGAAATGGCCGGTCCTGTCTCAGATCTGGTCTCCTTGGCCAATTCTGTGAAGTTTTCAGGAGGCAGTGGTGAGCCATTTCCTGCCCTCTCAGGAAAGGACCCTCTTCAAAGCTTTCTTGGCATTTGGCCACCCTCACATCAGTAGGTACCAAGAAAGACTGACTCTTTACTAGGTAAATCCAAACAAGTGAGCCCACTTGGACTGGGACTGGTACTGGCTCTTGGTGCCTGGCTTCCTGGATCACAAAATTCAGAGAGTTCCATCATGAAAAAAGTGAGGTGAGGTCACTTTCTTCAGAAAATGAATGAGGCCACTGTCTTGGCCACCACTTTGTCCTAACAGTTGCTTCCTAGTGTCTCAGGAAAAGGAGGCTGCCTCTATTTCCTGTGACACTTTCACAAGTTAGAATGGTATAGAAACATAGGCACCTGGGAACAGCTCTCCACACATGCCTGGTTTCATACATATTCCCTACATTAAGAAGAGATAGGATGATTCAGACACATCCTTTCATCCTGATCGGGTTGTTTGCAAAGGAAGATGACTTTTGCTGTCTCAGGTCCTTCATAGCTGCCTACGTCTTCTCCAGGGATCATTTCTGCATGGATTTTGAGGTACTCAGCAGGTGGAAGATCTCCTAACTTCCTGTATTGTAATACTAACTTTGTCCCTGCTCTTCTGTAAAGTGAGATTGAGTGAACAATCTCAGTTTACAGAATGGTTAGGGTTAATAGCATGTTCGATTTGGGTTATGAATCATTTTGCTGGATGAATAATGATATTGGGAACCTGTGATATTTACAAGAACATGGAGGTGAAATATAAGTATGAAAACAGAAATCTAGGTAATATTTGAAGCCCAGAAGGACTTTGGGCCCTTGATTGGGATACTTAGCTTAAATTATGTTCTGTGTGACCTTTGCATTTTGTGTCCAGAATATTAGTGTGATAATATGTATATGTAGCTAAGGTGACATGAGTATTTCTTTCACCATTTCTGTGAGCAATATTTTGAAAACTTATAAATTAGTACTGGGGATACTATTAGGTTTACCCTGTTTTGATGAATATAGAGATGATGCATTAATAGACCATACTGTGAATAAATTATATAACTGGTTCCATATTTAAATAATGGATTGTATTGATATCTGAAAATATATAGAAAATCTTATATTGATATACATACATTCATTCCAACCAGTTATATATCTAATTGTAATGTTAGGGTTATCATTTATCATGAATAGTGTGTGAGTTTTGCCTCAAAAATGATTATGGAATCGAAAATAATATGTTTAGAAAGAAGTCTAGTAAAAAGATCAGTCAAGAAACATGGAGGAACATATGTCTTCCGAAGGAGGAAGTGATTGAAAGTGAACCAAATGTTTATAAATTTGTAAACTTGTGAATGAAAGGAAATATCTTATGATGTCCATGAACTGAAGAAATAATAACGTACCAGGTTTGAATAAAAATGAACTTTAACAAACACAATAGAGACATTAGGAATTCTGGCAAAGTATAGTTCGCAGTGAAAGGTTAATAAAATAAGTACTTGTCACTTCCTGTTTTTCTGTATGCTTAACAAAACACTTTTGAAATATTGAGAACTGTTTGCTAATCTTATTCCCAGAATGTGATGTCCCCAATTGCCAAACTGCAGAATGTACTCCCTCAACCGGTTGCACGCAAACCGCTCACTCGCCCGGACCCATCAATAAACTTACCCCCCTGCCCTGTCCAAGGGAAATATATAAGCTCTGCTTAAGCTGTTCTCTGGGCTCTCTGCTCTATTCAAGTGAGCTCTGAGCCCCAGCATGCTGGACCCCCAATAAACCCTTTGCTTTTGCATGAGACAGTCTCTTGGTGGTCTCTTCCCCCGATTGTCACCGGACCTTTACATATGGAGGTTCCACTGAGATCCGGCAGCGGTGGACAAGAGACCCCAACAAACTCCTCTCAGGGTAAGTAAGGTGCCTCTTTCTGGTCAGGTTTCAGGTCAGGGCTTGGCAAAATGGATGTCAATGAAGAGCGTGAGCTCTCTCCAACGATGGCTGACAGTCATGTCACAGAGCCACAGACCAAGTCCCTGGGTGACGTCATAGAGGACTCAGAAAATTGAGGAACAATAGTCTCCATGACTCAGTGATATTTTGTTTCAGATTCGTTATTGCCAACCGATCGGGTTCTGCCAACTACTAAGTCCTGGTCTCAGTGTTGGACTTCCATATCCTGTCTTTATTGTCTTGTCTTGTCTTTATTGTCTTGTCTTGTCTTGTCGGCTGGCCGGTCCAATAATAATCCTCATATTATTGCTAACTATTAAACCCTGCTTGCTCAACCATGTAATTTATTTTCTCCAAGCTCAAATTGGACAAGTTAAACTAATGGTAATACCCCACTAGCAGACATAGAATGTGACACCCCCCAATGATCATTTTTATGATTAAAAGTAGCCAGAAAAAGAAGTGTCGAATGAAAGGTTAATAAAATATGTAGTTGTCACTTCCTGTTTTTCTGTACGCTTAACAAAACACTGTTGAAATCTTGAGAAATGTTTGCCAATCTTGTTCCCAGAATGTGCTGTCCCCAACTGTCAAACTGCAGAATGTACTCCTTCACCAGGTTGCATGCAAATTGACCACTCGCCCTGACACATCAATAAACTTCCCTCCCTGCACTCGCAAGGGAAAGTATTTAACCTCTGCTTAAGCTGTTCTCAGGGCTCTCTACTCTTTTCAAGTGAACTCTGAGCCCCAGCATGCTGGACCCCCAATAAACCCTTTGCTGTTACATGAGATAGATTCTTGGTGGTCTCCTCTTCCGACACTCGACCGACCTTTACTTGGATGATTGAATGTAGAAGAGAACATCCAGTCAAAAGGGATAGTCAGTAGGATTAGGAATATAGTCCGTAGGTTTAGGAAGAAGAGTGAGTATAGGATTTGGACCAAAAGTTCTTTAGTAATAGGGTTTCGGTTAGAGAATGAATGTAAATGTCAGCACATGTGAAGAATGAGTCACAATGATGAACTGGGGAAAATATGTAGGAAAGCAGATATCAATAGAGACATTAGGAAATCAGGCAAAGTATAAAGTGAGTGATAGGATTAGACATTATCAACAGGGTTGAGTTTCAATATATAATCTTAGGAAGAAACAAATATGTAGTCACCAATAGGATTGACATTTGAGAGTATTAGGCAACCTGGACATGAATGTTTTTAATAATACAGGTTCACTTTCTATTTAGCCTTTGGTACAATCATAAGTGTGACTTTTGCATTTTGTGTTCCGAATATTACTGTGATAAAATGTATATGTAGATCAGGTGACATGAGTATTTCTTCCACAATTTCTGGGAGCAATATTTTGAAGACGTATAAATTGAGCACTCTAGGATATGCCAACAAACAATTCTTACACAAACTTTTACCAATGTGGTTCCAAAGGTAGAGGCGCATACGCAAGGAATGCAAAGTGAACTAATTCTAACCAAAAAAAAAGAAAAAAAATTGATACTTTATCTTCCACTTCTTGTGCCACTCCTGTTTCAAATTACTTAGTCTTGACTGCATGTCTCCTGCAGAAATAATCAAAATCTCTGGAATACGTCTTTTGTTTGTTTTGCTTTTGCGGTGCTGCAGATAGAACCCAGGGCCTCCACATGCTTCGGAAAGCACTTGACTGCTAAACTACATCCATGCTCCCCACCCCCACTACTTTTTTGTTGTTTTGAGAAAGGGTCTTAGTAGCTGGGATTTCAGGCATGCACTATTGCACCAGACTCCTGAATATATCTTGCCACTACATTTAGATGCAGAATTGGCTCAACAATAAGAAATTAAGAGGGTGTGAATAAAATAGTAATAGTGAAGAACCACTAAGAATACAGAGAAAGCACACTAAACAATACCTTTTGTTCAAATGCAATCTCTTTTAAAAGATTTTTTAAATGGATGACAATAAACTTCTGAAAAACAGACACAAATATCTTTCCTATCCTTTGCCTGAATTTCAATACTTTAAATTTTATTTTAATTACAGCTTTACTGAGATACAAATTTATATACCATGCAATCTATTGTATCACATGTGTATCTATTTTATATCCAGTATGGTTATTTCAATAAAATGACACACTAACTTTTCTGAATGAGTAGAATTACTAGTTACTACTAGGGTTCAATTCCTAGCTTTGCAAAAGCAAACAAACAAACAAACAAAGTTGGCTAACGGATCATATATTCTAATATTCCTAGCATTTTTTCAGTACAAAAAACCCACATTATCCCACAAAGGGATATGAAATAGAATTATATTTTTTCATCTGGGTATGCTAAAGACAAGTCTATTTAGAAAATCCTGTTGTTTCAAATGTTGTTGAAAATAATATAAAAATACTTTAAGAAAGAATGCAAAATAAAAAAAATAAATTAGTATTGGGGGTACAAAGAGGTGTACCCTGTGTCTATGAATATAGAAGTAATTCATGAATTGACAATACTGTGAATAAATAATATAACTGATTCCACTTCAAATAATGGATTGCTAGAATTGATATCTGAAAATATATAAGAAATCTTATATTGATATAGAATCATTCATTCCAATGAGTTATACATCTAATGGTAATATTAGGGTTATATTCTATCATGAAAGGTGTGTGAGATCTGCTTCAAAAGTGAGAATGGAAAAGGAAAATAATGTGTTTGGAAAGAAGTCTCATGAAAAGACCAGTCAAGAAACATAGAGGAATGCATGTGTTCTGAAGTAGAAAGTGATTGAAAGTGACACAAATGCAAATAATTTTGCTAACTTGTGGATGAAATACATATCCTATGATGTGAATAAACTGAAGAAATAGTAAAGTACCAGTGTTGAATAAAAATGAACGTCAAAATGTACATCATGTCCCATAGTAATCTACTTGGATTGATGTTAAACTGGGTCAGTTACTGTAGAAGTATTAGGATTTGTATGCACCATTCACTGATGTTACTTGTCAGTACTAGAAAACAAATATGTATTTCAGGTGGATGAATAATTCTGAGAATAATCTTGTGAAAAGTTTATTATAAATCCACATACATGAATATGAATGAATTTAGGGTGTGTAAAAGAAGACAGAAGTATTTCATATTTTTAAAAATTTGGAGAGTATATATATATATATATATATATATATATATATATATATATATATACACACACACACACACAAACAAACACATATACACACAGAGACATTGAAATGTAGCAATATATATGCCAATTGAAATTGATGTAGAAATACATATCGTCCAAAGATCCAAAAATATTTAATTTACTGAACATGGATTTGTGTATAATGTTGTTCAACTAGGAAGCTCCCCCTTAGGTTAAATTTTCAGTTCCAACAGCATTTAGGAGGAGTGATCTCTTCTCATAATTTGTATCTGCCAAGTCAGCCACCTCACAAGAATGTACATTTGATACCAGGTAGGATTCTATATGTGCATATAAAAATGCATGTGCTGAATAGGCTACAGACAAACGGAGACAGGAATTCAAATACTTGTTAAATTTAAAAACACATGGACAACTATGTCAACAAAATATTGATTAGATTTATAACTCCTACACTATATAATGCAAAAGGCAAGTTCAACTATACACCATGCCTCCTCTGAACTTTTTGGATTTCTATTCTGTTTGGGTTATTGTTCTCCATCATATTAGGATTAGTAGTCAGATTCTAGTAGGTTATGGGTTAGTGTCAGGAATTCAGTATTTCGAATGGAAAATTGGAAAATGAATCCAATGTGTATGCAAATATGTGCTACAAAAAAATCTTCCAACTCTCATCCACAACAATGCCTTGAAATTACCTTCACCCCAAATAAGACACAATTAGAAGAGAAGAGGTAGAAAATCTGTGAATATATATCTGTAGTGGAATATGCTCAAAAGTTCACAATTTTAGAGGTTGTAGAGCAGTTTCCAAAAGTAAGGGACAGGGTAAACACTCCACAAACATGGAGCTCTGTTGGCCAAAAGATTTCTTGAGAAACTGCCTCTGAGGGTGGGCACTTGAAATATATGTGTTTGTCAGAAGCTTTAGCTTCCTTTCTAGTGAGACCATCAAAGCTGGGTCTGTATCTATGTGACAAGAAGATCTTGGTTTCTTATTTTCCAATGATCCTGAGGCAGCAGTGCTGATTTCTCTCTTTGTATGTAAACTGTGGCCACTGGGGGCTAAGTGTCACCCCATGTGGACTCTGAAGCCATTTGTTCATCCTCCAACTTTTGTGGTGTTTCTTGCTGCTGAACTGGGACATTGGTATTTGCTTCACGAAATACAATGAGTTCAACTGGAACACAGTGCTGGAGGAAGTTCTGTCACGTGTTGTGGGTCACGTTCTGCAGGAGAATGTACCAACCAGGCTTCAATACCAGATAGCTTGTCCCCTTAACCTCAGCAACCTGATTCTTAACATTACCCTGAAACCTCTCCATATACAAGATGCCTTTACATAGAAGGGTCTGCTGGCTGCACCATGTCAGTCACAAGCCATTTGGAAGTCAATAGCAGATCCACATGGTCCCACCACAGATATTTTATCACACACTACTGCTCTAGGTCCACTACTCAGCAGGCTCCAACTTATTGGCATTGCTGTTCTAGATAATTTTTATGAAACTCAGTCAATAAAGGCCCTGGCTAGTATACTCATGATCAGCAACAGACCATTTAAGAGTTCTCCAGTGCCACCTGTTAATGGCCTCCACAGGGCTTTGAAGAACTCATTTGACCCAAAGAATGCCTAATCTCACTTGATGGAGGTCAGGAACCTTACAGAGGAAGGCAAGAGACTTCATCCACAATTACTGATCTTTTTGCCATTTTGGTTTTGAATGCACACATGGGATCTTTCTTTAGATCCATCAGGTGCTGAGAATCTAAGCTATAGCCTCACATAGGACCAAGAGGCTGATTCAGACGCATCCCTTTCCAAAGCAATTAAGCACAGAGCCACAGTTGATGTCCATTTATTTCCATTTGAAAGCTGTTTTCTTCAGGATTCACAAAGGGATGGCCTGAGGCAAAGACTTTCCTGACATTCAGGGCAACAGAACAATAGCAAAAGGCCCAAAGCAGGGTTTATCCACTGAGACTTTCCTGGACACACTGATATTAGAGTTTTCTGAGATGCTCGCCATTCCCTTCATCTATCTTGTACATGGCCATGTCACTCAGATTGGAGGTGGTACATATCTTGGACACAAAACAATGAGCCTATTCTTGAGAGTGACCAGAATTGAGGAAGAAATCAGGAACTTAGGAAGATTGCAGGTGTTGCCCATCCATAAGGCAAGGGGCAGTCCACTCCTAAATTGGGCAGGATGAATGCTGGGAAGATTTCTACTAGACAGGACACATTGATGCATTCTTTTTTCTAAGGTCTACAACCACGAACAGAGTGGGTTACAAAGACATGCAAAAAATCGCCTTGTCAAACGACTTACTAGAAGCAGTCCACTCCAAACCAAACAAACCGCCTTTCCTACCTATTCTCATAAGAAGAGACTAAACCACAAAATCACACACACACGCGCAATCGCACCTCCTTCATTCAAGTAGGTCTGTGACTATCTGGAGTGTCCTCTGACTGGTGGGCCATACTATGTTCCCCCAAAAGGCCTGTCCTGTCTCAGATCTGGTCGCGGTGAACCACTACCTGCTTTCTCAGGAAAGGCCCCTCTTCAGAGCTCTCCTGGCATTTGAAATCCTCATATCAGTAGGTACCAAGGAATACTTAGTCTATCCTTGGTTTTTCCAAACAATGGAGCCCACTGGCACTGGAACTGTGACAAGGTCTTGGTATTCTCTGTCTTCCTGGAGCCCAAGGTCAGGGAGTTTCTTCACCAAGGAAGTGAGGTAGGTCGCTTCATTCAGGAACTGAGTGACTTTACTGCCTTTGCAACCACTTTGTCCTAACAGGTGATTGCAAGGTTCCCATGAGGTGGAGGCTGCCCCTACTTCCCGAGACAGTTTCAACAGTTAGAATGGTATATCAACCATAGGAATCCGGGAACAGCTCTCCACACAGGCCTGGTTTGGTCCCTCTTCTCTACATTAAGAAAAGAGAGGCTGATTCAGACACAATGCTTCATCCTGAGTGCGTTGTTTGCCATGGAAGATGACTTTTGCTCTCTCAGGTCCTTCATAGCTGCCTATGTCTTCTCCAGGGATCGTTTCTGCTTAAAACTTTGAGGATCTCAGCATCTGGAAGATCCCCTACATTCCTGTATTGTAAGACCAACTCTGTTGCTGCTCTTCTGTAAAGTTAGATTGAGGGAACAGTGTTTGGTTAGGCTTAATAACAGGTTCGATTTGGATTAAGAATCATTCTGAGCGATGAATAATGGTATTGGGAATGTGCGATATTTACAAGAATATTTAGGTGAAATATAAGTATGAAAACAGAAATCTAGGTAAAATTTGAAGCCCAGAAGGGCATTGGGCCTTTAATTGGGATACTTAGCTTTGACTTACGTTCTGCACAGATGTCTTAAATAAATCCATATACAATGTCATAGGACCTTGTACCTTGGATGATTGAATGTCACGAGAATATCCAGTCAAAAAGCTATAGTCGGTAGGATTAGGAAAAGTGTCGGTAGGTTTAGAAAGAATAGTGATTATAGGTTTTGGAGGAAATGTTTTTAGCAATTGGGTTTTGGTTAGAAAGTGAATTTAAATGTCAGCACATGTGAAGAGTCAGTCAAAATGATAAACTGGGAAAATATTTAGGAAAGCAGAAATCAATAGAGACATTAGGATATCAGGCAAAGTATAAAGTGAGTGATAGGATTACACATTTTCAACAGGCTTGAGGTTGAATATATAATCATAGGAGGAAACAAATATATAGTCACCAATAGGATTGACATTTGAGAGCGGTAGCAACCTGGACAGGAATATTTTTAGTAATCCATGCTCACTTTTCATTTAGGTTTTGGTACAATCATAACTGTGAACTTTGCATTTTGTTTCCAGAATATTACTGTGATAACATGTACATGTAGATCAGGTGACATGAGTATTTCTTCCACCATTTCTGGGAGCAATATTGTGAAGACGTATAAGTTAGTACTGGGGGTACAAATAGGTGTACCCTGTGTCTATGAATATAGAGATAATGCATGAATAGACCATACTGTGAATAAATAGTATTACTGGTTCCAACTTTGAATAATGGATTGAATTGATAAATGAAAACATAGAGGAAATCTTATATTGATATATATACATTCATTAAAACCAAATATACATCTAATGGTAATATTAGGGTTATGGTTCATCATGAAGAGTGTGTGAGTTTTGCTTCAAAAATGATTAAGGAAATCGAAAAAGAAACCTCATGAAAAGATCAGTCAAGAAATATGGAGTTATACATGTGTTCTGAAGCAGGAAGTGATTGAAAATGAAACAAATGCCTATTAATTTTCGAATTTCTAGATGAAATATATATTTTATGATGTGCATAAACGGAAGAAATTGCAATGTACCAGTGTTGAATAAAAATGAATTTCAAAATACACATCATGTCCCATAGAAATCTATTTGCATTGATGTTAAACTGGGTAAGTTACTGCAGAATTACAAGGATTTGTATGCACCATTCACTGAAGATAGTTCTCAGTACGAGGAAACAAATATGTTTTTCAGGTGTGTGAATATTCCTGGGAATAATCTAGTGAAAAGTTGATTAAAAATCCACATACATGAATATGAATTATTTTAGGGAGTGTATAATAAGACACATATTTCATATTTTGAAAAATCTGGAGAGTATGTATACACACACACACACAAACAGACTTTAAAAAGTAGGAATATATATGCCAATTGAAATTCACCATGAAATATATATCATCCACAGATCAGAAATATTTATTTTACTGAACATGGGTTTTTGTGTAAAGTTGTTCAACCAGGAAGCTCACCCATTGGTTGAATTTTCAGTTCCAGCATCATTTAGGAAGAGTGAACTATTCTAACAATTTGTATCTGCCAAGTGAGCCATCTCACAAGAATGTACGTGTGATTCCAGGTAGGATTCTATATGTGCATATAAAATTACATGTGCTGAATAGGCTGCAGAGAAAGGGAGTCAGGTATTCACATATTTGTTAACTTTAGAAATACATGGAGAAATATTTCAACAGAAAATTGACTAGATTTATAACTCCTACCCTATATAATGCAAAAGGCAAGTCCCACTATACAACATGCATCCTCTGAACTGCTTATATTTCTATTCTGTTTGGGTTTTTATTCTCCATCATATTAGGATTAGTAGTCAGAGTCTAGTAATGTAGTGGTTAGTGTCATGGATTCAGTATTTCTAATGGAAATTTGGAAAATGAATCCAATGTGTATGTAAATATATGCTACACAAAAATCTTCCCACTCTCATCCAGAAAAATGCCTTGACATTACCTTCGCACCAAGAAAGACACAATTAGAGGAGAAGAATTAGAAAATGTGTGAATACATATATTCAATGAAAAATCCTCAGAAATTCACAACCTTGGAGGTGGTAGAGGAGTTTCCAAAAGTAAGGGACAGGATAAACACTCCACAAACATGGAGCTCTACTGGCCTAAAGACTTCTTGAGAAATGCCTCTGAGTTTGGGCACTTGAAATATATGTTGTTTTCAGGAGCTTTAGCTTCTTTCTAGTGAGACCATCAAAGCTGGGTCTGCATCTATGTGACCTGGAGGACATGGCATCTTATTTTTCAATGAACATGAGGCAGCAGTGCTGGTTTCTCTCTTTGCAGGTAAACTGTGGCCACTGGGGGCTAAGTGTCTCCCCGTTTGGACTGTGAAGCAATTTGGTCATGATCCACTTTTCGTTGTGTTTCTTGCTGCTGCACTGGGAGTTTGGTGTTTGCTTCATGAAATACAACGAGTTTATCTGGGACACAGTGCTGGAGGGAGTTCTGTCACGTGTGGTGGGTCAGTGTCTGCAGGAGAATGCACCAACCAGGCTTCTATCCAGATAGCTTTCCCCCTTGACCATAGCAACCTGATTCTGAACATTGCCCTGAAACCTCTGCATATAACAAGATGCCTTTACATAGAAGGGTCTGCTGCCTGCACCATGTCAGTCACAAGGCATTTGGAATCCAATGCTAGATCCTCATGGCCGTACCACTGATGTTTTTTCACACACCTGCCCACCACTGCTCTAGGTCCACTTCTCAGCAGACTCCAACTTACTGGCATCTGTGTTCTACACCATGTTAAAGAAACCAAGTCAATCTAGGCACTCTCTGGTATACTCATGATCAGCAACAGGACATCCAAAGGTTCTCCAGTGCCACCTGGTCATGGTAATTTTTAAAATTTCATGATATTTATGTAACCATTTTCAAGGATGAAGTTGGAGGCATTGTGGGTTTCAATTATTCAGAAACCATTAAATGGTGAGGAATCTCATTTTAATGAAAGCTCTGGAGAACTCTCACAGGCAAGGCTTCCCAAATAGTGGCCAAAACGTCACTTGAAGCCAGGCCCATTGAGGTCTAAAATGTGAGGTCCATGTGTGTTTTGACTCTCAATTGTGGCTGCCATGTCTTTCAGAATAAAATTATGTGATTCTCTGGCTGAGAGTCCCAGTGAACTGTGGAAAGTCCCCCTGGGACTAGATCACAGCTTCCAATGGCGACTCTCATGCGTTGCCTCCGAAAATCTTAACACAATTCATGGCAATTCTTCTCTGAGGTCAGTTCAAGAACTGAGTCTCTAAGGGGAATCACACCAGAATTCAACCCAGGTTGAACCAGTAATCTCTCACAATTAAAACCTAAACACTCCCACATGACCCTCATCTTCTTCCATATAGACACTCATCATAACCTCTGGCTGGAGGTTTCCATGAGGGCACAGCCCAAGACAGTGTCCAAAATAAGCTTCCTTGTCCCTCATTTGCCTAAAGTCACGTTTGCCTGGACACCCTTCCTATGAACCAGGAGTGATCAAATAGGCCTGACATTTATACTGCTCCACTTCTCCAATTTGAGGCCTACTGACTGAGGGGTTTACATTCTTTTTGGGAATTGGACGCATGAGAAACCACAAGAACTATGGGCAAGCCACTGCAGAGCTTTGAAGAACCCATTTGACACAAAGGATCCCTATTCTTCCTTGATGGAAGTAAGTGCCCTACCAGAGGAAGGCAAGAGACTTCATCCACAATGACTCTACTTTTAGCCATTTTGGTTTTGGATGCACATATGGAATCTTTCTTTAGATCCATAAGGTGCATAGAATCTAAGCCACAGCCTCACACAGGGCCAAGAGGCTGATTCAGACACATCCCTTTCCAAAGCAATTAAGCAAAGAGCCACAGGAGATGCACATTTATTTCCAATTGAAAAGTCTTTTGTTAAGGCTTCCAAAAGTTTTGGCCTGAGGAAAACACCTTCCTGACATTCAGGGCAACAGAAAAATATGTATGCATAAGGCCCAAAGCAGGGTTTCTCCACTGAGATATTCCTGGTCACACTGCTATCTGAGTTTTCTGAGATGCTCGGCCATTCCATTCAGCTATCCAGTACATGGCCATTTCACAGACCTTGGAGGTGGTACATATCTTGGACACACAACCATGAGTCTATTCTTGAGAGTGACCAGAATTGAGTAAGAAATCAGGAACTTAGGAAGATTGCAGGTGTTGCCCATCCATAAGGCAAGCCGCAGTCCATTCATAAATTGGGCAGGATGAATGCTGGGAAGCTTTCTACTAGACAGGACACATCCATTGATGCATTCTCTTTTCTAATGTCTACAACCACTAACACAGTGGGATACACAGACATAGAAAAACTCGCATTGTCAAAGGACTTAGAAGAATCAGATAATTCCAAACCAAACAAACCTCCTTTCCTACATATTCTGAGAACATGAGACAAAACCACAAACCCCACCCGAACTCACAAATTCAACTTCTTCCCCCAAGTAGGTCTGTGACTATCCGGAATGTCCTCTGACTTGTGGGCCATACTGTGTTCTCCCGAAATGGCCTGTCCTGCCTCAGATCTGGTCACCTTGGCCAACTCTGTGAAGTTGTCAGGAGCCAGTGTTGAGCCACTACCTGCTTTCTCAGGAAAGGCCCCTCTTCAGAGCACTCCTGGCATTTGGCCATCCTCACATCAGTAGGTACCAAGAATGACTGACGCTGTCCTTGGTAAATCCAACAAGTGAGCCCACTGGAACTGTGACTGGGACTGGCTCTGGGTGCCTGGCTACTTGGGTCACAAGTTCAGAGAGTTCCATCACCAAGGAAGTTAGGAAGGTCATTTCTTCGGGAACTGAATGAGGTCACTGCCGTGGCAACCACTTTGTCCTAACACTTGCTTCCAAGGGTCCCATGAGATGGAGGCTGCCCCTAATTCCTGAGACACTTTCAAAAGTTAGAATGGTATACCAACCATAGGTACCCAGGAACAGCTCTCCACACAGGCCCGGTTTGCTCCATCTCCTCTACGTTAAGGATAGAGAGTTGATTCAGCCTCAACCCTTCATCCTGACCAGGTTGTTTTCCATGGAAGATTACTTTTGCTCTCTCCGGTCCTTCATAGCTGCCTATATCTTCTCCAGGGATAATTTCTGCATTGACCTTTGAGGTTTTCAGCAGGTTGAAGATCCCCTACATTCCTGTATTGTAAGAACAAATCTGTCCCTGCTCTTCTGAATACTTAAATTGATGGAACAATGTATGGTTAGTGTTATTAACATGTTCAATTAAAACCAAAACACTACCACATGGCCCTTATATTCTTCCATATAGACACTCATCATTACGTCTGGCTGGAGGTTTCCACAAGGGGCAAAGCCCAAGACAGTGTCCAAAATAAGTTCCCTTGCCCCTCATTTGCCTAAAGTCTGGGTTTCCTGGACACCCTTCCTGTGAACCAGGATTGATCAAATAGGCCTGCCATTAATAATGCTCTTTTTCTCCTTTTTGAGGCCTACTGAACGTGAGGTATAGATTCTTTATGTGATTTGGAGTCATGTGAAACCCAAGCACCTTTTCTCGTCTTTGAAGAACTCATTAGACCCAAAGGATCCCTATTCGTACTTGATGGAGGTGAGGAGCCTAACAGAGGAAGCAAGAGACTTCATCCACAATGTCTGATCTTTTTGCCATTTTGGTTTTGGATGCACACATGGGATCTTTCTTTAGATCCATCAGGTGCTGAGATTGTAAGCCACAGCCTCACACAGAGCCGAGAGGATGATTTAGACACATCCTTTTCTAAAGCAATTAATCTAAGAGCCACGGGTGATGCTCATTCATTTCCATTTGAAAGCAGTTTCTTCAGGCTTCACAAACTGGTGGTCTGAGGCAAAGACCTACCTGACATTCAGGTCAACAGAACAGTAGGTAAGCAAAAGGCACAAAGCAGGGTTTCTCTACTGAGGCTTTACTGGTCACACTGATATCTGAGTTTTCTGAGATCCTCCCCATTCATTTCAGGTATCCAGTAAATGGCCATGTCACAGAGCTCGGAGGTGGTACATATCTTGGACAAAAAAAAATGAGCCTATTCTGGAGAATGGCCAGAATTCAGGAAGAAAACAGGAACTAAGGAAAATAGTAGGTGTTGCCCATCGATAAGGCAAGCAACAGTCCATTCATAAATTGGGCAGGATGTGTCCTGGAATGCTTTCTACTTGTCAGGACACATGCATTGATGCATTCACTTTTCTCATATCTTCAACCACCGACAAAGTGGGATACACAGACATAGAATCACTCACCATGTCAAATGACTTATTAAAAACAGTCCACTCCAAACCAAACAAACTGCCTTTCCTACCTATTCACAGAACATGAGACAAAACCATAAACTCACATCTACACCCTCAAAGGCATATCGTTTACCCACATAGGTCTGTGAGTAACCAGAGTGTCCTCAGACTGATAGGCCATACTATGTTCCCCCGAAATGGCCTGTCCTGTCTCAGATCTGGTCTCCTTTACCAACTCTCTAAAGTTTTCAGGAGCCATCGGTGAGTCACTACCTGCTTTCTCAGGAAAGGCCCCTCTTCAGAGCTTTCCTGGCATTTAGTGATCCACAAGAAAGACTGACTCTGTCCTTGGTAAATCCAAACAAGTGAACCCACTGGGAAAGGGACTGGGACTGGCTCTTGGTGCCTGGCTTCCTGGATCCCAAGTTCAGAGGGTTCCATCACCAAGAAAGTGAGGTAGGTCACTTCCTTCAGGAACTGAATGAGGTCACTGCCTTGGCAACCACTTTGTTCTAACATTTGCTTCCAATGGCTCCATGACATGGAGGCTGCCCCTACTTCCTGTGTCACATTCACAAGTTAGAATGGTATACCAACCATAGGCACCCGGGAACAGTCAGAGTCTACTAGGGTATGGCTTACTGTCAGGAATTCAGTATTTCAAATAGAAAATAGGAAAATGAATCTAATGTGTATACAAATATATGCTAGACAAAAATCTTCCCACTGTCCTCCACAACAATGCCTTGATATTTCCTTCACCACAAGTAAGACACAATTAGTGGAGAATAGTTTGAAAATCTGTGAATATATATCTGGAAAAAAATGAATGGAGTTCACAACCTTGGAGGTGGTAGAGGAATTTCCAAATGTAAAAGAAAGGATAAACACTCCACAAACATGGAGCTCTGGTGGCCTAATAAATTTTTGAGAAACTGCCTCTGAGTTTGGGCCCTTGAAATATTTGTTGTTGTCAGGAGCTTTAGCTTCCTTTGTAGTGAGACCATCAAATCTGGGTCAGCATCTATGTGACCTGGATGACATGGTTCCTTATTTTCTATTGAACATGAGGCAGCAGTTCTGAATTCTCTCTTTGTAGGTAAACTGAGGCCACTGGGGTCTAAGTGTCTAACCGTGTGGTCTGTGAAGCCATTTGGTCATACTCGAATTTTTGTGGTGTTATTTACTGCAGTACTCTGAGTTTGGTATTGGCTTCATGAAGTACAAGGAGATAAACTGGGACACAGTCCTAGAGGGAGTACTCTCATGTGTGGTGAGTGAGGGTCTGCAGGAGAATGCACCAACCAGGCTTCTATCCCAAAAAGCTTGCACCCATGTCCATAGCAACCTGATTCTGAACATTGCCATGAAACCTCTCCATATAACAAGATCCCTTTATTTGTAAGGGTCTGCTGGCTGCACCATGTCAGTCACAATCCATTTGGAAGCCAAGGGAAGATCCATGTGGCCCCACGACAGATGTTTTATCATACACCTGCCAACCACTGCTCTAGGCCCACTACTCAGCAGGTTCCAACTTTCTGGCATCTCTGTTCTACAACATTTTCATGAAACCCAGTCAATCAGGGCACTGTCTGGTATACTCGTGATCAGCAACAGACATCCAAAGATTTTCTAGTGCCACCTGTTCATAGGAATATCAAAAATTTTATGGTGTTTATCTAGCCAATTTTCAAGGATGAAGTTGGAGGCACTGTGGGTTTCAATTCATTCAGGAACCATGAAATAGTGAGGAAGCTCATTTCAATGAAAGCTCGGGACAACTCTCACAGGCAAGGCTTCCCAAGGAGTGGCCAAAAGGTCACATGAAGCCAGGCCCATTGAGGTTTACAATTGAGGTCCATGTGTGTTTTGACTCTCAACTATGACTGCTAAGTCTTTCTGAATAAAGTCATGTGATATCCTGGCTGAGAATCCCAGTGCTCTTTGGAAAGCCAACCTGGGCCTAGATCTCAGTCTCCAAGGGCAACTCTCATGTGTGGCCTCCTAAATTCCAAACACAATTCATGCCAATACATCGCTGAGATCTGTTCCAGAACTCAGTCTCTAAAGGGAATCACACAAGAGTTAAAGCCCAGGTTGACCCTGGAATCTTTTCCAACCGTAACACAAATGACCACAATTAAACCAAAGCACTCCAACATGGCCCTCATCTTCTTCCATATAGACAGTCATAATAAACTCTGGTTGGAGGTTTCCATGAGGGGCGCAGCCCAAGACAGTGTTCAAAATAAGCTCACTTGCCACTCATTTGCCTAAAGTCAGGGTGACATGGAAACCCTTCCTGTGAACGAGGGGTGATCAAATAGGCCTGCCATTAATAGTGCTCTACTTCTCCAATTTGAGGCCTACTCTCTGTGGGGTATAGATTCTTTATGAGAATTGGGGTCATGAGAAAACCCAAGCACCTATGGGCTACCCTCTGAAGGGATTTGAAGAACCCATTTGAGTGAACCAAGGAGTTGGATCAAAAGACTTTAGATATAGGGTTTTGGTTAGAGAGTGAATGTAAATTTCAGCATATGTGAAGAGTCAGCCACAGTGATGAACTGGGGAAAATGTGTAGGAAAGCAGATATCAATAGAGATATTAGGAAATCAGGCAAAGTACAAAGAGAGTGATAGGATAAGACATTTTTAACAGGGTTGAGTTTGAATATACAATCTTAGGAAGAAACAAATATGTAGTCACCAATAGGAATGATATTCGAGATCATTAGTGAATCAGGACATGGATGTTGTTAGTAATACATGCTCACTTTCAATATAGGCTTTGGTACAATCATAAGTGTGACACTTGCATTTTTTGTCAGGAATATTACTGTGATGAAATGCATATGTATATCAGGTGACTAGAATATTTCTTCCACCATTTTTGAAAGCAATATTTTAAAGGCTTATAAATTAGTATTGGGGATACAAATAGGTATACCCTGGGTCTATGAATATAGAGATGATTCTTTAATAGACCATACTGTGAATAAATAATATAACTGGTTCAAAATTTAAATAATGGATTGAATTGATATCTGAAAATATACAAGAAATCTTACATTGATATACATACATTCATTCCGAACAGTTATACATCTAATGATAATATTAGTGTTACGGTTTATTATGAAGAGTGTGTGAGTTTTGTTTCAAAAGTGATTATGGAAATCGAAAATAATGTGTTTGGAAAGAATCTCATGAAAAGAACAGTCAAGAAACATGGAGGAATACATGTCTTCTCAACTAGGAAGTGATTGAAATTGAACCAAATGCCTATAAATTTGTAAAATTGTGGATGAAATGATATATCCTATATTGCCCATAAACTGCAGAAATAGTAATGTACCAGTGTTGAATAAAAATGAACTTCAAAATACACATCATGTCCCATAGGTGTCTACTTGCATTGATGTTAAACTGGGTGAGTCACTGTAGAAATATTAGGATTTCTTAGCACCATTCCCTGAAGTTAGTTTTCAGTACTAGGAAACAAATATGTATTTCAGTGGATGTATATTTCTAAGAATAATCTTGTGAAAAATTGATTATATATCCCCATACAGGAACATGAATGAATTTAGGCAGTGTATAGTAAGACACTTATATTTCATATTTTGAAAATCTGGAGACTATATATATATATAGACACAAACACACACACATTATAATGTAGCAATATATATGCCAATTGAAATTCATCATGAAAAATAACTCATCTGCATATCAAAAAATATTCATTATACTGAACATGGATTATGTATAATGTTGTTCATCTAGGAAGGTCACCCATGGGTTGAATTTTTAGTTCCAACAGCCTTTAGGAGAAGTGATCTCTTCTCACAATTTGTATCTGCCAAGTCAGCCACCTCACAAGAATGTACGTGTGAAACCAGGTAGGATTCTATTTTTGCATATAAAAATACATGTGCTTAATAGGCTAAAGAGAAAGAGAGACAGAAATTCACATATTTCTTAACTTTAAAAACACATGGAGAATTATTTCAACAAATAATTGACTAGATTTATAACTCCTACCTTATATCATGCAAAAGGCAAGTACAACTACACACCATGCCTCTTCTGAACTGCTTGTATTTCTATTCTGTTTTGGTTATTTTTCTCATCATATTAGTATTAGTAGTCAGAGTCTATAAGGGTATGGGCTAGTGTCAAGGATTCAGTATTTCGAATGAAAAATTGAAAAAAGGAATCCAATGTGTATGCAAATATGTGCTACAAAAAAATCTTCCTTCTCTCATATAGAAGAATGACTTGACATTACCATTGCCCCAAGTAAGTCACAATTAGAGGAGAAGAGTTAGAAAATCTGTAAATATATATCTGCAACGAAAATGCTCAGGAGTGCACAACCTTGGAGGTGGTAGAGGAGTTTCCAAAAGTAAGTGACATGGGAAATACTCCACAGACATGAAGATCTGCTGGCCTAAACACTTCTTGAGAAACTGCCTTTGAGGTTGGGCACTTGAAATATATGTTGTTTTCAGGAGCTTTCGCTTCCTTTATAGTGAGACCATCTAAGCTGGGTCTGCATCTATGTGACCTGGAGGACATGGCATCTTATTTTCCAATGAACATGAGGCAGCAATGCTGAATTCTCTCGTTGTAGGTAAACTATTGCCACTGGGGGCTAAGTGTCTCCCCGTGTGGACTGTGAAACCATTTGGTCATCTTCCACTTTTCGTGGTGTTTCTTGCTGCTGCACTGGTAGTTTGGTATTGGCATCACGAAATACAAGGAGTTCAACTGGGACACAGTGCTGGAGGGAGTTCTGTCACGTGTGGTACGTGTATCCTGGTCTACAGTAGAATGCACCAACCAGGCTTCTATCCCACATAGCTTGCCCCCTTGATCATAGCAACCTGATTCTAAACATTACTCTGAAACTTCTCCATATAACAAGATGCCTTTATATACAATGGTCTGATGGCTGCACCATGTCTGTCTCAAGACAATTGAAAGTCAATGGCAGATCCACATGGCCCCACCACAGATGTTTTATCACACACCTTCCCACCACTGCTCTAGGCCCACTACTCTGCAGTCTCCAACTTTCTGGCATCTCTGTTCTAAACATTTTCATGAAGCCCAGTCAATCAAGGCACTGTCTGGTATACTCATGATCAGCAAAAGTACATCAAAAGGTTCTCCAGTGCCATCTGGTCATGAAAATTTCTAAATATTCATGGTATTGATCTAGACAAATTTCAAGGATGAAGGTGGAGGCACTGTGGGTTTCAATTCATTCAGGGACCATTAAATGTTGAGGAAGCTCATTTCAATGAAAGATCTGGAGAACACTCACAGGCAAGGCTTCCCAAAGAGTGGCCAAAAGGTCACATGAAGCCAGGCCCATTGAGGTCTACAATGTGAGGTCCATGTGTGTTTTGACTCTCAACTATGGGTGCCAAGCCTTTCAGAATAAAATCATGTGATATCCTAGCTGAGATTCTCAGTACTCTTGGGAAAGCCACCCTGGGCCTAGATCTCAGTTTCAAAGGGCGACTCTCATGTGTGGCCTCCTGAAATCGCAACACAATTCATGGCAATACTTATCTGAGGTCAGTTCCAGAACTCATTCTCTAAGGGGAATCACACCAGTGTTCAAGCCCAGTTGGACCCAGTCATCTCTTCCATCTGCCACACAAATGACCACAATTAAAACCAAAACACTCCCACATTGTCCTCATCTTCTTCCACATAGACACTCCTCATAACCTCTGGCTGGAGTTTTTCATGAGGGGCACAGCCCAAGACAGTGGCCCAAATAAGCTTTCTTGCCCCTCATTTGCCTAAAGTCAGGGTGGCCTGGACACCCTTCCTGTGAACCAGGAGTGATTAAATAGGCCTGCCATTAATACTGCTCCACTTCTCCACTTTGAGGCCTTCTTACTGTGGGGTTTAGTTTCTTCTTTTTTAAAAAAAAATTGAAATTTAATTGGAAAGTTAAAAAAAATTGTATTGCAGAATATTAAATTTCTTATGCAAAAGCCTTTATCTTGTTTGTGAGGGAAACCTTGATGCCTTGCCAATCTGGTTATATGGAGACACTGAAAATTTTCTGTTACATACTACATGGATGAATGGCTACAGCACATCGTTTTTTCAAACTGAAAGGCAGATAACAGCAAGTAAGATAACAAATAAAAGCCAATTTTATTAAAAAATAAAGTTGTAAAATGTCTCAAATATTGGAAATTAAATTCCTTTTTTTTTCTTTTTTTTGGTTGTTCAAAAGCTCATGCTATATCATCTTTCATACATTTGACTCATTTGGGTTATGAACTCCCATTTTTACCCCAATACAAATCGTAGAATCACATCAGTTACACACTCACGTTTTTACATAATGGCATATTAGTGATTGTTGTATTCTTCTACCTTTCCTATCCCCTACTATCCCCCTCCCCTCCCCAACCATCTACCCTCTATACCTCATCTGCTATTGTTCAATTCTCTCCCTTGTTTCCCCCCCTTTCCCCTCACAACCTCTTATATGGAATTTTGTGTAACATTAAGTGTCTCCTACCATTTCCATATGCTTTCCATTCTCTCTCCCTTTCTCTCCCCCCACTCATCTCCATTTAGTGTTAATATTTTCCTCATGCTCTTCTTCCCTGTTCTGTTCTTATTTGCTCTCTTTATATCAAAGAAAACATTTGGCATTTGTTTTTTAAGGATTGGCTACCTTTGCTTAGCATTATATGTTCTAATGCCATCCATTTCCCTTCAAATTCAATGATTTTTGTCATTTTTTAATGCTGCATAATACTCCATTGTGTATAGATGCCCCTTTTTTATCCATTCGCCTATGGAAGGTCATCTAGTTTGGTTCCACAGTTTAGCTATTATGAATTGTGCCGCTATGATCAGTGATGTGGCAGTATCCCTATAGTGCGCTCTTTTAAGATCCTCAGGGAATAGTCCGAGAAGTGAGATAGCTGGGTCAAATGGTGGATCCTTTCCCTGCTTTCCCAGGTATCTCCATACAGCTTTCCAAATTGGCCTCAACATTTTCCAGTCCCACCAGCAGTGTACAAGTGTACCCTTTTCCCCACATCCTCGCCAACACTTATTGTTGTTTGATTTCATAATGGCTGCCAATCTTACTGGAGTGAGATGGTATCTTAGGGTGGTTTTGACTTGAATTTCCCTAACTGCTAGAGATGGTGGGCATTTTTTCATGTTCTTGTTGATGGATTGTATGTCCTCCTCTGTGAAGTTTCTGTTCAGGTCCTTGGCCCATTTGTGGATTGGTTTATTTGTTATCTTATTGTTTAATTTTTGAGTTCTTTGTATATTCTAGATATTAGGGCTCTATCTGAAGTGTGAGGGGTAAAAATTTGTTCCCAAGATGTAGGCTCTCTATTTACCTCTCTTATTGTTTCTCTTGTTTCGAAAAAAACTTTTTAGTTTAAATAAGTCCCATTTGTTGATTCTTGTTATTAACTCTTGTGCTATGGCTGTCCTATTAAGGAATTTGGAGCCCAACCCCACAGTATGTACATCGTAGCCAAATTTTTCTTCTATTAGATGCAGTGTCTCTGATTTTATATCTTGCTCCTTGATCCATTTAGAGTTAACTTTTGTGCATGGCGAGAGAAAGGGATTCATTTTCATTTTGTTGCATATGGATTTCCAATTTTCCCTGGACCACTTGTTGAAGTTTCTATCCTTCCTCCATTGCATGCTTTTAGGCCCTTTTTCAAATATAAGAAAGTTGTACTTTTGTGGATTGGTTTCTGTGTCCTCTATTCTGTACCATTGGTCCAGCTGACTTTTGTGATACCAGTACCATGCTGTTTTTGTTACTATTGCTTTGTAGTACAGTTTGAACTCTGTTATCGCTATACATCCTGATTCACACTTCCTGCTTAGAATTGCTATTGCTATTCTGTGTCTATTGTTTTTCCATATGAAATTCATGATTGCTTTATATATTTCTACAAGAAATGCCATTGGGATTTTGATTGGCATTGCATTAAACCTGTAGAGAACTTTGGGTAATATCGCAATTTTGATGATGTTAGTTCTGCCTATACATGAACAGGGTACATTTTTCCATCTTCTAACATCTTCTTCTATCTCTTTCTTTAGAGTTATGTAACTTTCATTGTATAAATCTTTCACCTCTTTTTTTAGGTTGATTCCCAAGTATCTTATTTTCTATGAGGATATTGTGAATGGAGTGGTTTTCCTCATTTCAATTTCAGAAGTTTTGTTGCTGATATACAGGAATGCCTTTGATTTTTTCTTGTTGATTTTATATACTGGCACTTTGCTGAATTCATTTATTAACTCTAGCAGTTTCTTTGCATACCCTTTAGGGTTTGTTAAATATGTTATCATGTCATCCTCAAATAGCGAATATTTAAGTTCTTCTTTTTCTATTTTTATGCCTTTAATTTCTTTTGTCTGTCTAATTGCTCTGGCTAGTATTTCAAGAACTAAACTGAATAGAAGTGGTGATAGAGGGCATCTCTGTCTTGTTCCAGATTTTAGAGGGAATGCCTTCAGTTTTTCTCCATTTAGGATGATGCTAGCCTGAGGTTTAGCATATATAGCTTTTACCATGTTGAGGTAAGTTCTTGTTATCCCTAATTTTTATAGTGTTTTGAACATAAAGGAATGCTGTACTTTGTCAAACGCTTTATCTACATCTATCGAGATGATCATATGGTTTTTGTCTTTAAGTCTATTGATGTGGTGGATTACATTTATTGATTTCCATAAATTGATCCAGGCTTGCATCCCAGGGATGAATCCTACTTGATCATGAAGCACAATTATTTTGATATGCTTTTGTATTCAATTCACCATGATTTTATTGAGAATTTTTGCATCCAAGTTTATTAGAGGTATTGGTCTGTAGTTTTCTTTCTTTGAAGTGTCTTTGTCTGGTTTTGGAATCAGGGTGATGTTGGCCTCATAGAATGAATTTGGAGGAACTCCTTCTTTTTCTATTTTTTGAAATTGCTTGAAAAGTATTGGTATTAATTCTTCTTTGAGGGTTTTGTAGAACTCCACTGTATACCTATCCGGTCCAGTGCTCTTTTTGGTTGGTTGTCTTTTGATGGTTTCTTATTTTTCTTCCTTTGTTATTGGTCTATTTAAATTGTGGGTGTCTTCCTGACTCAATCTGGGCAGATCATATGACTTAAGAAATTTATCGATATCTTGTTTATCTTCTATTTTATTGGAATATAGGGTTTCAAAATACTTTCTAATTATCTTCTGTGTTTCTGTAGTGTGTGTTGTGATATTTCCATCTTTATTCCATATGTTAGTAATTTGAGTTCTCTCTCTTCTTCTCTTCGTTAGCATGGCTAAGGGCCTGTCGAACATATTTATTTTTTCAAAGAACCAACTCTTATTTATTTCAATTTTTACAATGTAGATTTTTTGTTTCAATTTCATTGATTTCTCCTCTAATTTCAATTATTTCTTGTCTTCTACTACATTTGATGTTCTTTTGCTCTTCCTTTTCTAGGTTTTTGAGGTGTAGTGTGAGTTCATTTATTTGTTGTTGTTTTTTTCTTTTTTTGAGGAAAGAATTACAAGAAATGAATTTCCCTCTT
Source organism: Callospermophilus lateralis (assembly GCF_048772815.1). NCBI lineage: Eukaryota > Metazoa > Chordata > Mammalia > Rodentia > Sciuridae > Callospermophilus > Callospermophilus lateralis. The sequence goes on along the minus strand of NW_027512385.1, from coordinate 354,253 downwards.
AAAACGGCTTTCATTGTGTCCCATACAAACCGGTATGTTGTGTCTCTATTGTCATTTGTCTCTAAGAATTTTTTTATCTCCTCCTTTATGTCTTCTGTAACCCACTGATCATTCAGTAACATATTGTGCATTTTCCATGTGATGTAGAATTTTTCCTTCCTTTTTTTTATCATTGATTTAAAGTTTCAATCCATTATGATCAGATATGGTGCATGGTATTATCTCCATACCTTTATATTTACTAAGAGTTTCCCTATTGCATAATATATGGTCTATATTGGAGTAGGATCAATGTGCTGCTGAGAAGAACGTGTATCCACTTGATGATGGTTGATATATTTTATATATGTTGGTTACGTCTAGGTTATTGATTGTGCTATTGAGTTCTATAGTATCTTTATTCAGCTTTTGTCTGGAGGAAGGCAAGAGACTTCATCCACTATGACTGCCCTTTTTGCCATTTTAGTTTTGGATGCACACATGGGATCTTTCTTTAGATCCATCAGGTGCTGAGAATCTAAGCCACAGGCTCACACAGGGCCAAGATGCAGATTCAGAAACATCCCTTTCCAAAGCAATTAAGCAAAGAGCCACAGGTGATGCACATTTATTTCCATTTGAAAACTGTTTTCTTCAGTCTTCACAAAGGGGTTGCCGGAGGCAAAGACCTTCCTGACATTCAGGGCAACAGACAGGGAAGCAAAAGGCCCAAAGCAGGGTTTCTCCACTGAGACTTTCTTGGTCACACTGATATCTGAGTTTTCTGAGATACTCGCCATTCCCTTCAGCTATCCAGTACATTGCCATGTCACAGTGCTTGGGGTGGTACATATCTTGGACACAAAACCATGAGCGTATTCTAGAGAGTGGCCAGAATTCAGGAAGAAAACAGGAACTTAGGAAGATGGCGAGTGTTGCCCATTTATAAGGCAAGCTGCAGTTCATTCATAAATTGCACAGGATGAATGCTGGGAAGCTTTCTAGTAGACTGGACAAATCCCTTGATGCATTTTCTTTTCTAATGTCTACAACCACGGACACAATGGGATATATAGACACAGAAACACTCGCCTTGTCAAATGACTTACTAGAAACAGTCCACTCCAAAACTAACAAACCACCTTTCCTACCTATTCTGAGAACAGGAGACAAAACAACAAACCCACAACCACACCCACAAAGACACCTCCTTCCCCCAGTAGGTCTCTGACTATCCAGAGTGTCCTCTGACTGGTGGGCCATGATATATTCCCCCATATTGGGGTGTCCTGTCTCTGATATGGTCTCCGTGGCCAACTCTGTGATGCTGTCAGAAGCCAGCGATGAGCCACTACCTGCTTTCTCAGGAAAGGCCCCTCTTCAGATCTTCCTGGCATTTGGCCAACCTCACATCAGTATGTACCAAGAAAGACTGACTCTGTCCTTGGTAAATCCAAACAAGTTTGACCACTGGGACTTGCACTGGGACTGGCTTTGGGTGCCGGGCTTCCTGGATCCCATGTTCAGAGAGTTTCATCACCAAGGAAGTAAGTTGAGTTCATTTCCTTCAGGAACTGAATGAGGTCACTACCCTGGCAACCACATTTTCCTAACAGTTCCTTCCGAGGGTCCCATCAGATGGAGGCTGCACCTACTTGCTCTGACATTTTCACAAGTTAGAATGGTATATCAACCGTAGGCACCCGGGATCAACTCTCCACACAGGCCTGGTTTGGTCCATCTTCACTACATTAAGAAAAGAGAGGCTGATTCAGACACATCCTTTCATCATGACCAGGATGTTTTCCATGTAAGATGACTTTTGCTCTCTCAGGTCCCTCAAAGCTGCCTACATCTTCTCCAGGGATTATTTCTGCATGGACTTTTGATGTTGTCAGCTGGTGGAAGATCCCCTACCTTCCTGTATTGTAAGACCAACTCTGTTCCTGCTCTTCTGTAAATGAGATTGAGGGAACAGTGTATGGTTAGGGTTAATAGCATGTTCGATTTGGGTTAGGAATAATTATGCTGGATGAATAATGGTATTGGGAACCTGTGATATTTATAAGAATATAGACGTGAAATATATGTATGAGAACAGAGATCTAGGAAAGATTTGAAGCCCAGATAGGAATTGAAACCACGATTGGTATACTTAGCTTGAATTATGTTCTGCACCGAGGTCTCAGATAAATTGATATACAATGGCATAGGACCGTGTACCTCGGATGTTTGAATGTAGAAGAGAACATGCAGTCAAAAAGGGATAGTCTGTAGGATTAGGAAGATAGTCAGTAGGTTTAGGAAGAATAGTGAGTATAGGAGTTGGACCAAAAGTTCTTTAGCAATAGGGTTCAGATAGAGAGTGAATGTAAATGTCAGCACATTTGAAGTTACAGTCACAATGATGAACTGGGGACAATATGTAGAAAAGCAGATATCAATAGGGACATTAAGAAATCAGGCATAGTATAAAGTGAGTGATAGGATTAGATATTTTCAAAAGGCTTGAGGTTGAATATATAATCTTAGGAAAAAAACAAATATGTAGTAACAAAGAGGATTGACATTTGAGAGCATTACTCAACCTGGACAGATGTTTTTAATAATCCATGCTCACTTTCCATTTAGGCTTTGGTACAATCATAAGTGTGACCTTTGCATTTTGTGTCCAGAATACTACTGTGATAAATGTATATGTAGATCAGGTGACATGAGTCTTTCTGCCACCATTATGGGGAGCAATATCCTGAAAACTTATAAATTAGTACTGGGGATACGAAAAGGTGTACCCTGTGTTGATGATTATTCAGATGATGCATGAATAGACCATATTGTGAATAAAGTATATAACTGGTTCCAACTTTAAATAATGGATTGAATTTGCATCTGAAAAAAATATATGAAATCTTATATTGATATACATAAATTCATTCCAACCTGTTATATATCTAATGGTAATATTAGGGTTACAGTTTATCATGAAGAGTGAGTTTTGCTTGAACAATGATAATGGAATCGAAAATAATGTGTTTAGAATGAAGTCAAGTGAAAAGAACAGTAGAGAAATATGGAGGAATACATGTGTTCTGAAATAGTAAGTAATTGAAAGTGAACCAAATGCCTATAAATTTGTGAAGTTGTGAATGAAAAAAATATATCCTATGTTGTACATAAACTGAAGAAATTTTAATGTACCAGTGTTTAATAAAAATGAACTTCAAAATACACATCATGTCCCATAGAAATCTATTTGCATTGATGTTAAACTGGGTCAGTTACAGTAGAAATATTAGGATTTGTAAGCACCATTCACTGAACTTAGTTTTCAGTAGTAGGAAACCAATATGTATTTCAGGTGGTTGAGTATTTCTTAGAATAATCTTGTGTAAAGTTGATTATACACCCAAATACATGAATACGAATGAATTTAGGGAGTGTATAATAAGATACATATATTTCATATTTTGGAAATTCTGGAGAATATATATATATATATATATATATATATATATATATATATATATATATATATATATATACACACACACACACACAAATACACACACAAACACACACACACACAAATTAATATGTAGAATATATATGCCAATTGAAATTCATCATAAAATATAATTCATTCACATATCCAAAAATATTCATTTTACTTAACATGGATTTATGTATAATGTTTTTTACTAGGAAGCTCACCCATAGGTTGAATTTTCAGTTCAATCAGTATTTAGGGGGAGTCATCTCTTTTCACAATTTTTATATTCCAATGTCAGTGAGCTCACAAGAATGTACGTGGGATACCAGGTAGGATAGTATATGTGCATAAAAAATACATGTGCTGAATAGGATACAGAGAAAGGGAGACAGGAATTTACATATGTGATAACTTTAAAAACTCATGAAGAAATATTATAATAAAAAGTTGACTAGATTTAAAACACATACTCTTGATAAAGCAGAAGGCAAATACAAGTATACACCATGCTTCCTATGAAAGGACTGTATTTCTATTCAGTTAGGTTTCTTTTTCTCCATCATATTAGGATTAGTAGTCAGATTCTAGTAGGGTATGGGTTGGTGTCAGGGATTCAGTATTTCAAATGGAAAATAGAAAAATTAATCTAATGTGTATGCAAACATGTACTACAGGAACAATTTCCCACTCTCTTCCAGAACAATGGCTTGACATAACCATCACTCCAAGTAAGACACAATTAGAGGAGAGGAGTTAGAAAATTTGTGAATACATATGAGAAATGTAAAATGCTCAGAAGTTCACAACACTGGAAGTAGAAGAAAAGTTTCCAAAAGTAAGGGAGAGGGTAAACACTTCACAAACATGGAGCTCTGCTGGCCTAAAGACTTCTTGAGAAACTTCCTCTGTGGTTGGGCACATGAAATATTTGTAATTGTCAGGAAATTTAGTTTCGTTTGTAGTGACACCATGAAATCTGGGTCTGCATCTATGTGACCTGGAGGACATGGTTCCTTATTTTCTAATGAAAATGAGGCAGCAGTTCTGAATGCTCTCTTTGTAGGTAAACTGTGGCCACTGGGAGCTAAGTGTCTTCCCGTGTGGTCTGTGAAGCCATTTGGTCATGCTCCAATTTTCAGGGTGTTTCTTACTCCTGAACTGGGAGTTTCGTATTAGATTCATGAAATACAAGGAGTTCAACTGCGACACAATGATAGAGGGAGTTCTGTCACGTGTGGTTTGTCATGGTCGACAAGAGAATGTACGAACCAGGCTTTAATCCCACATAGCTTTCCCACTTGACTATAGCAACCTGATTCTGAACATTGCCCTGAAACCTCTCCATATAAAAAGATGCCTTTACATATAAGGGTCGGCTGCCTGCACCATGTCAGTTGCAAGTCTTTTGGAAGCCAATGGAAGATCCAGGTGATCCTACCAAAAATATTTATTTACACACCTACAGTCCACTGCTCTATGCCCACTACTCAGCAGGCTCCAACTTACTGGCATCTCTGTTCTACAACATTTTCACGAAACCCAGTCAATCAAGGCACAGTTTGGAACCATCATGATCAGCAACAGGACATTCAAAGTTTATCCAGTGCCACCTGGTCATGGAAATTTCAAAAATTTCATGGTATTTATCTAGCCATTTTTCAAGGATGAAGTTGGAGGCACTGTGGGTTTCAATTAATTCAGGAACCATTAAATGGTGAGGAAGCTCATTTCAATGAAAGCTCTGGAGATCACTCACGGGGAAGGCTTCCCAAAGAGTGGCCAAAAGGTCACATGAATCCAGGCCCATTGAGGTATACAAAGTGAGATCCATGTGTGTTTGTATTCTCAACTAAGGGTCCCAAGTCTTTAAGAATTAAATCATGTGATATCCTGGCTCAGAATCCCCGAGCACTGTGGAAAGCCATCCTGGGCCTAGATCTCAGATTACAAGGGTGATTCTCATGCGTGACCTCCTAAAATCCCAACACTATTTTTTGCAATACTTTTCTGAGGTCAGTTCCAGAACTCAGTCTCTAAGGGTAATCACACCAGAGTTCAAGCTCCGGTGGACACAGTCATCTCTTCCAACTACCACACAATTGACCACAATTTAAACCAAAACACTCCCATATGGACCTCATCTCCTTCCATATAGACACTCATCATAACCTCTGGCTGGAGGTTTCCATGAGGGGCGCAGACCAAGACAGTATCCACAATAATCTACCTTGCCCCTCATTTGCCTAAAGTCAGGGTGGCCTGGACACGCTTCCTGTTAACCAGGAGTGATCAAATAGGCCTGGTGTTAATACTGTTCTGCTTGTCCAATTTGAGGCCTACTGACTGTCAGATATTGATTCTTTATGTGAATTGGAGTCATGAGAAAACCCAAGCACCTATGGGCTAGCCTCTGCAGGTTTTGAAGAACTCGTTTGACCCAAAGGATTCCTATTCTCACTTGATGGAGGTCAGGAACCTTACAGAGGAAGGCGAGAGACTTCATGCCAATGACTGCTCTTTTGGCCATTTTGGTTTTGAATGCACGCATGGGAAATTTCTTTAGATCCCTCAGGTGCTGAGAATCTAAGCCACTGCCTCATACAGAGCCAAGGGGCTGATTCAGACACATCCCTTTTCAAAGCAGTTAAGGAAAGAGCCACATGTATGCCCAATAATTTCCATTTGAAAACTGTTTTCTTCAGGCTTCACAAAAGGGTGGCCTGAGTCAAAGACCTTCCTGAAATTCAGGAAAACAGAACAATAGGTAAGCAAATGGTCCAAAGCAGGGTTGCTCCACTGAGAATTTCCTGGTCACACTGATACTTGAGTTTTCTGAGATGCTTGCCATTTCTTTCAGCTATCCAGTACATGGCCAGTCACAGAGCTTGAAGGTGGTACATATCGTGAACAAAAAACCATGGTCCTATTCTGTAGAGTGGCCAGAATTCAGAAAGAAAACAGGAACTTAGGAATATAGCAGGTATTGCGCATCAATAGGGCAAGCTACAGTCCATTCATAAATGGGGCAATTTGAATGCTGAGAAGCTTTCTACTAGACAGGACACATCCATTGATGCATTCTCTTTTCTAATGCATACAACCACGGACACAGTGAAATACTGAGACATAGAAACACTCGCCATGTCAAAAGACTTACTAGAAACACTAAACTTCAATCCAAACAAACCGACTTTAATACCTATTCTAGGAAAATGAGACAAAACCACAAACCCACAACAACACCCACAAAGGCACCTCCTTCCCCCAAGTAGGTCTGTGACTATTAAGAGTGTCCTCTGACTTGTGGGCCAAAATATGTTCCCCCAAATTGGCCTGTCCTGTCTCAGATCTGGTCTCCTTGGCCAACTCTGTGAAGTTCTCAGTAGCCAGCGGTGAGCCACTACCTGCTTTCTCAGGAAAAGCCCCGCTTCAGAGATTTCCTCTCATTTGGCCTTCCTCACATCTGTAGGTACCAACAAAGACTGACTCTGTCCTTGCTGAATCCAAACAAGTGAGACCACTGGGACTGGAACAGGGACTGGCTCTGGGTGCCTGGCTTCCTGGATCCCAAATTCAGAGAGTTCCATCACCAAGGAAGTTAAGTGAGGTCCCTTCCTTCAGAAATTGAATGAGGTCACTGTCTTGGCAACCACTTTGTCCTAACTGTTGCTTTCAAGGGTCCCATGATACGGAGGCTGCCCCTACTTTCTGTGACACTTTCACAAGTTAGAATGGTATATCAACAATAGGCACCCAGGAATAGATCTCCACACAGGCCTAGTTTGGTCCAACTTCTCTACGTTAAGAAGAGAAGCTGATTCATACACAACCTTTTATCCTGACCAGGTTGTTTGCCATGGAAGATGACTTTTGGTCTCTCAGGTCCTTCATAGCTGCCTACCTCTTCTCCAGGGATCATTTCTGCATGTACCTTTGAGGTTCTCAGGAGGTGGAAGATTCCCTACATTTCAGTATTGTAAGATCAACTCTTTCCCTGCTCTTCTGTAAAGTTAGATTGAGGGAACAGTGTATGGTTATGGTTAATAACATGTTCGGTTTGGGTTAGAAATCATTCTGCTGGATGAATAATGGTATTGGGAACTTGCTATGTGTATAAGAATATATAGGTGAAATATATGTATGAAAACAGAAATCTAAGTATGATTTGAAGTCCAGAAGGGCATTGGGCTCTTGATTGGGATATGCAGCTTTGAATTACGTTCTGCAGAGGTGTCTCAATTAAATCGATATACAATGCCATAGGACCTTGTACCTTGGATGAATTAATGTAGAAGGAACATCTAGTCGAAAAGGGATAGTCCGAAGTGAAAGGTTAATAAAATAGGTACTTGTCACTTCCTGTTTTTCTGTATGCTTAACAAAACACTGTTGAAATCTTGAGAAATGTTTGCTAATCTTGTTTCCAGAATGTTCTGTTCCCAACTGCCAAACTGCAGAATGTACTCCCTCACTCAGTGTCATGCAAACCGCCCACATGCCCTCACCCATTAGTAAACTTCCCTCTCTTCCCTCTCCAAGGAAAGTATATAAGCTGTGCTTAAGGTGTTCTCAGGGCTCTCTGCTCTATTTAAGTGAGTTCTGAGCCACAGCATGCTGAACCCCAAATAAACCCATTGCTGTTGCATGAGACAGACTCTTGGTGGTCTCTTCCTTCGACACTCGCCCGACCTTTACATATTGAGGTTCCACAGAGTTCTGGCAGTGGCAGACGAGAGACCCCAATGGGCTCCTCTCGGAGCAAGTAAGGCACCTCTTTCTGGTTTCAGGTTTCATGTTAGGGCTTGGCAAAATCTCTGGCGATGAAGAGCCTGAGCTCCCTCCGAAGGTGGCTGAGAGACGTGTCACGGAGACACAGGGCACCTCCCTGGGGGACTCCGCAGAAAACTCGGGAAATTAAGGAACAATAGTCTCCTCAACTCAGTGATATTTTGTTTCAGATTCGGTATTGTCATCCCATCGGGTTTTGCCGGCTACTCATTCCTGGTTTCAGTGTTTGACGTCCATTGCCTGTGTTTATGGTCTTGTCTTATCTGTGTCATGTGTCCTTGCTTTTGCTGTTTGTGTACCTTTCATTATGGGACAGAGCAGTTCAATGCCTCTGTCCCTGACCCTTGATCACTGGAACAAAGTCCGCTTAAGAGCTCAGAATCTTTCTTGTTTTAGTAAAATGCTGGACCTGGCAGAATCTCTGTGCCTCAGAATGGCCCACCTTTGAATTCGGATGGCCCCTAGAAGGATCTTTCTACTTCGCACTAATTTAAAAATTCAGAGATATTATCTCAGCCGGGGACACATAGCCATCTGGATCAACAGCCATATATCTTAACTTGGCAGAACATCTGCAAATCTCCTCCTCCATGGGTGAAGCCTTTCCTTGCCCCTGCCTCTGCTCCTACTCCTTCCCCCATGATCTCTCAAACCCTCTCAACCTCCTCCTCCTCCACCCCCTGTTCTCCCCGAGTCACAGATTTGACTCTACTGGACTCTTCTTCCCTTACTAATCCCCTGTCCTTGTCCCCTAACCCACAACACCCTCAAATGGATTTCCCTGCTGCTGACTCAGCCTCTTTACCATTGGAGGAAGCTAAGCCGGTAATAGGGTCTGATAATGGACCGGTGTTCATGGCCCAGGTAAGTCAGGGGTTAGCCAGGAACCAGGGAATTAATTGGAAGTTATATTGTGCTTATAGATACCCGAGTTCAGGACAGGCAGATAGAATAAATTGAACCATTAAAGAGACCTTAAGAAAATTAAACTTAGAGAACAGCATAAAAGATTGGACTATGCTCCTGCCTTATGCAATGTTTCATGCAAGAAATACTCCCTCTGTTTCTTTGAGTAACCTTAGCCCCTGTGAAATTCTCTATTGTTGCCCTCCTGCAGTAAGGGACCTAAGCCCGACTCAAAGACCTAACCATTCCATCCACACCCCCTTGCTTGACAGACTTAAAGCTCTAAAAAGAACTCAGTGATACCTGTGTAAACAGATGGCCACTGCCTACCAAACTGGGGACAAAGGGACTCCACATCGATATCAAGTAAGAGACTTCATCTACGTAAGACGACATCAGGTATCATGCTTGAAACCCCGCTGGAAAGGACCATAGCCGGTGCTACTTATAACACCTCCAGTGGTAAAGGTAGATGGAATCAATTTCTGGATCCATGCCTCTCATCTCAAGCCTGCGCCCTGTCCAGACTCTGGCTGGAAACTGGAAAAGACTGGTAAAACCTTCAAATTGCATATTCGCCATGTGGATAAGTCTGTGGACTCTCTCCTTGGCCACAAGTAGTCCTAAGCCACATCAGCCCATTCAGCAGTGATGGCTGATCACAAATCCTACTGGAAAAGAAGTATAATCTATCTCGCATACAGCCCCCTGAGGGACCTGGTGGCCATCATTCCTCCCAGACATTTGTCAGCTGGCTATAGGTCTTACCTATTGGGATATCCCTGATGAAGAGGATACCACTAAAATTCCATTAAATTACTTCTGTAGCATAGATAATGGAAACAAACATTATGGATGAAGGGACATGCAAGCCAGATGCAGGTTGGCTAGCCTAGATTACTATGTTTGCCGGGCAGACTCTCAAAGCCACAGTCACAGCTGTGTGGGGGGAAAGCCGACTTCTTCTGTAAGTCATGGGGATTTGAGCAAACAGGGGCTGCCTGATGGAACCCAAACTCCTCATCAAATTCAGTACACATCATTGGCCATATTACCAATTAGATAAGAAGAACCGATGGCCCCCAGAGGGGTCTCTAGATCCTCAAATTCTGCGTGACCTTTTCCCTCCTTCACTCACATCCTGAACTATGCTTCTCCAATAGATCCTCACCCTCAGCATTCTGCTCCAGACATTCTGCTGTCACTCCCACCTCAGCAACCTGATTTCTCCCCTCCAATTACTAGATCAAAAACCCAAACCTCTGCCGGTTCTCAGACCATTGCCTCCTTGCTGAGGCAGCAGTTACTGAAGTACCCCTCCACCCACTCACTCCTCTCTTGTCCTGTCAGTGCTCGCACCGGGTCCCGCCAGGTCTTCTTACCAGCTAAACCAAAGCTCAAACCAGCTGAGGAGAGCCCTCAGTCCCCTTTCTAAGATGTAATAAAAATGGCCTTTAAAGTTGGTTTGTCATCACTGAAAACAGTTTACTAATAATTAAACGTCCCTCATATGCGTTTTGAGATACTCACTCCCGTCATCCTCTCTGCTCTACCTGTTCTACTGCTCAAGTTTTTGTTGCTAGGAAAATCTCAAACCCGTTTCCCATTATTCTTTTACATCTCTCCTTCCTCATTCTCAGATCCACGGAGCTGATCACAGCCCACCTTCCCCGTCTTCCCCCTCTGCACTAGGCCCACAGAAAAGTCTTAACTGACCTTCTCCAGAAGTCTTCACCATGGCTGACTTTAGGACTTTCAGCAAAAGAGTCCCTATAAAAGAGTTCAATGTAGATAAACTTCCTCTTTTCGTGTTGCCCTGTTCTACTTGGCCAGTGGCTAAAAAAATCAGCACTTCTCAGGTAGACACCCTTTTACTAGTTTTTCACAAAATATGTGAACAAGGCCTCTGTCCTTGAGCTGGGGATTCACAGAGATGGCTACATTTCTAAGATAAAGAAGTTACCAACTGGTCTCCATGGTAACAGCTGGCAGGGGTAAAATAAGAAAGGGAAGAAAAAGCTCTCCCCCTCCCAGGTGTCCTTTAAAAGTTAACTTGCCCAGAACAGGGGAAAAACAGGAACAAATACTGCGTTTTTGAACTTCTGCAGACTGTGAGCTTCTGAGCACCTTCCCTTACATGTTGGGTACAAAATTCTGAAACTACCTAAACTTGAGTTTCAGGGGATTAATTGATTACAACAGAAGCAATGCCCTCTGAATCCGGTTGCAACCAAATAGGACTGTTTCCCTGTCTTTAGTGCTATCTTAGGTGCCTTGCCTTGTCCGTCCTTACAACAGAATAATTCCATATACTTAAACCTTGTTTATGTTTTCATGAAATGGTCAACAGATGTGATTAATCGTGTAATGGTGCAGATGTTTCCCAGAGTGCTCTATTATGAAGCAGGATCATTTGAAGATCAAATAGGGGGACATACAACCAGGTTCCACTGGGAGCATATATCCCTCACTTTAGCCATCATATTAGGAATAGGATTTGCTGCACGGGTGGGCCCAGGAACCACTGCCCTTGTCCATGTGACACAATAAATTACCCAATTAGAAGCAGCAATAGACCAAAACTAAGATATTAGAAACCACCATCAGAGCTTTGCATGAAACTTTAACCTCTCTCTCTGAAGTTGTTTTACAGAACAGTTGAGGTTTGGACCTCCTCTTCATTAAAGAAGGGGGCCTTTGTGCTGCATTGAGGGAAGAATGTTGTTTTTATGCCGAACATACTGGAGTTGTAATAAAATCTATGAGTAAATTAAAAAGACACATTAAAGAGCATCAACAAGAGAGAGAGAGACCCAAAAAGGGTTGTTTGAGTCTTGGTTCACACAGTGCCCCTGGTTAACTACGTTTTTATCAACCCTGGCCGGTCCAATAATAATCCTCATATTATTGCTAACTATAAAACCCTGTTTTCTCAACCGTGTAATTTCTTTTCTCCAGGCTCAAATTGGACGAGTTAAACTTATGGTAATACCCCACTAGGAGACATAGAATGTGAAACCCCCAATGATAATTTTTATGATTAAAAGTAGCCAGAAAAAGAAGTGAGGAATGAAAGGTTAATAAAATAAGTACTTGTCACTTCCTGTATTTCCCTATGCTTAACAAAAAACCGTTGAAATCTTGAGAAATGCTTGCAAAACTTGTTCCCAAAATGTGCTGTCCCCAACTGCCAAACTACAGAATGTACTCCCTCACCCAGTTGCATGCAAACTGCCCACTCGTCGTGACCCATCAATAAACTTCCCTCCCTGCCTTCTCCAGGGAAAGTATACAAACTCTACTTAAGCTATTCTCAGGGCTATCTGCTCTATTAAAGTGAGCTCTGAGCCCCAGCATGCTGGAAACCCAATAAACCTTTTGCTGTATCATGAGTACTCTGTTGGTCGTCTCCTTCTCCGAAGCTTCCCCGACATTTACTTGGATGATTGAATGTAGAAGAGAACATCCAGTGAAAAAGGTATAGTTGGTAGGATTAGGAAGATAGTCAGTAGGTTTAGGAAGAAGAGTGAGTATAGAATTTAGAACAAAAGTTCTTTAGCAATACGGTTTCAGTTAGAGAGTGAATGTAAATGTGAGCACAGTTGAAGAGTCAGTCACAATGATGAACTGGGGAAAATATGTAGGAAAGCAGATATCAATAGAGACATTATGAAATCAGGGAAATTACAAAGTGAGTGACAGGACTAGATATTTTGAAAAGGATTGAGTTTGAATATATAATCTTAGGAAAAAACAAATATGTAGACAGCAATAGGATTGATATTTGAGAGCATTAGGCAAATTTCAGGTGCATGAATATTTCTGAGAATAATCTTGTGAATAGTTGATTATAAATCCAGATACATGAACATGAATGAATTTAGGGAGTGTATATGAGACACATATATTTCATTTTTTGAAATATCTGGAGAGTGTGTATATATATATATATATATATATATATATATATATATATACACACACACAAACACAAAACACACACAGACAAAAAAGTAGCAATATATATGTCAATCAAAATTCATCATATAATATATATTATCCACAGATCTAAAAATATTCATTTTACTGAACATGGATTTATGTATAATGTTGTTCAACTAGAAAGCTCACCCATATGTTGAATATTCAGTTTCAATGGGGTTTAGTAGGAGTGATCTTTTCTCTCAATTTGTATCTGCCAAGTCAGCCACCTCACAAGAATGTACGTGTGGTACCAGGTAGCCAACCTGATTCTGAACATTGCCCATAAACCTATCCATATAACAAGATGCCTTTACATATAAGGGTCTGCTTGCTGTACCCTGTCAGTCACAATGCATTTGGAAGCCAATGGCAGATAAACATGGCCCCACCACACATGTTTTATCACACACCTTCACACCACTGCTCTAGGCCCACTAATGAGCAGGCTCCAACTTACTGGCATCACTGTTCTACACAATTTTCATGAAACAAAGTCAGTCAAGGCACTGTCTGGTACACTGATGGTCAGCAACAGGATATCCAAAAGTTCTCCAGTGCCACCTGGTCATGGGAATTTCAAAAATTTTATGGTATTTATCAAGCCATTTGTCGAGGATGAAGTTGGAGGCTCTTTGGGTTTCAATTTATTCAGGAACCATTAAATGTTGAGGAAGCTCATTTCAATGAAAGCTCTAGAGAACACTCACAGGCAAGACTTCCCAAAGTGTGGCTAAAAGGTCACATGAAGCCAGGCCCATTGAGGTCTACAATGTGAGGTCCATGTGTGTTTTGACTCTCAACTGTGGCTGCAAAGTCTTTCAGAATAAAATCATGTGATATCCTGGCTGAGATTCCCAGTGCTCTGGGGAAAGCCAACCTGCACCTAGATCTCAGGTTCCAAGGGCGACTCTCATGCATGGCCTAGTAAAAACCAAACACAATTCATGAAAATACTTCTCTGAGGTCAGTTCCAGAATTCATTCTCTAAGAGGAATCACAACAGAGTTCAAGCCCAGGTGGACCCAGTCTTTTCTTCTAAGTGCCACACAAATTACCACAATTCCAAACAAAACGCTCCCACATAACCCTTTTCTTCTTCCATATAGACACTCATCATAACCTCTGGATGGAGGTTTCCATGAGGGGCGCAGGACAGGACAGTGTCCAAAATAACCTCCCTTGCCCCTCATTTGCCTAAAGTCAGTGTGGCCTGGAAATCCTGACTGTGAAACAGGAGTGATCAAATCGGCCTGCCGTTAATACAGCTTGGCTTCTCCAATTTGAGGCCTACTGACTGTAGGGTTTAGATTCTTCATGTAAATTGGGGTCATGAGAAAACCCAAGCACCTATGGGATAGCCTCTGCAGGGCTTTGAAGAACTCTTTTGAAACAAAGGATCCCTATTCTCACTTGATGGATGTCAGGAACCTTAGAGAGGAAGGCGAGAGTCTTCATAAACAATGACTGCTCTTTTGGCCATTTTGGTTTTTAATGCACCCATGGGATCTTTCTTTAGATCCATCAGGTGCTGAGAATCTAAGCTACAGCCTAACACAGGGCCAAGAGGCTGATTCGGACACATCCCTTTCCAAAGCAATTAAGCAAAGAGCCACAGGTGTTGCCCATTCATTTCCATTTGAAAACTGTTTTCTTCAGGCTTCACAAAGGGGTGGCCTGAGGCAAAGAACTTCCTGACATTCAGGGCAACAGAACAATAGGTAAGCAAAAGTCCCAAAGCAGGGTTTCTCCACTGAGATTTAATGGTCACACTAATATCTGATTTTTCAGAGATGCTCGCCATTCCTTTGAGCTATCCAGTACATGGTCATGGCACACAGCTTGGAAGTGGTACATACCTTAGACATAAAACCATGAGCCTATTCTGGAGAGGGGCAGAATTCCAGAAGAAAACTGAAACTTAGGAAGATTGCAGGTGTTACCCATCGAAAAGGCAATCTGAAATCCATTCATAAATTGGACAGGATGAATGCTGGGAAGCATTCTACTCGACAGGACACATCCATTGATGCATTTTCTTTTCTAATATCTGCAACCACGGACACAGTGTGATAGACAGACATAGAAACACTCGCCTTGTCAAATGACTTACTAGAAACAGTTCATTCCACACCAAAAAAAGCGCCTTGCCTACCTATTCTCTGAACATGAGACAAAACCAGAAACCCACCCCCACACCCACAAAGGCACCTCCTTCCCCCAAGAAGTTCTGTGACTATCCGGACTGTCCTCTGACTGGTGAGCCATACTATATTCCCACGGAATGGCCTGATCTGTCTCAGATCTGGTCTCCTTGGCCAACTCTGTGCAGGTGTCAGGACCCAGAGGTGAGAAACTACCTGCTTTCTCAGGAATGACCCCTCTTTAGAGCTTTCCTGGCATTTGGCCATCCTCACATTAGTAGGTACCAAGAAAGACTGACACTGTCCTTGGTAAATCCAAACAAGTGAGACCACTGGGACTGGGACTGGGACTGGCTCTGGGTGCCTGGCTTCATGAATCCCAAGTTCAGAGATTTCCATCACCAAGGAAGTGAGGTGAGGTCACTTCCTTTAGGAACTGAATGAGGTCACTGCCTTGGCAACCACTTTGTCCTACCAGTGGCTTCCAAGTGTCACATGAGAAGGAGGCTGCCCCTACTTCCTGTGACACTTTCACAATTTAGAATGGTATACAACCATAGGCACCCAGAAACAGCTACCCACATAGGCCTGGTTTGGTCCATCTTCTCTAAATTAAGATGTGAGAGGCTGATTCAGACAGAACCCTTCATCCTGAACAGCTTGTTTGCCATTGAACATGACTTTTGTTCTCTCAGGTTCTTCATAGCTGCCTACATCTTCTTCAGTCAACATTTCTGCATGGAACTTTGAGGTTCTCAGCAGGTGGAAGATCCCCTACTTTCCTGTATTGTAAGACCAACTCTGTCCCTCCTCTCTGTAAATTTAGAATGAGGGAACAGTGTATGGTTAGGGTCAATAACATATTTGACTTGTGTTAGGAATCATTCTGCTGGATTAATAATGGTATTGGGAACCTGCAAAATTTATAAGAATATATATTTGAAATATAAGTATGAAAACATAAATCTAGTTACGATTTGAAGCCAGAAAGGGCATTGGGCCCTTCTTTGGGATATTTAGCTTTGAATTACATTCTGCATTTTAGTCTCAGATAAATCTATACACAATGGAATAAAACCTTGCACCTCAGATGCCTGAATGTCGAAGAGAACATCCAGTCAAAAATGGATAGTCGGTAGGATTTGGAAGATAGTAGGTTTAGGAAGAAGAGTGAGTCTTCGAGTTGGACCAATAGTTTTTTAGCAATAGGGTTTCGTTTAGAGAGTGAATGTAAATGTCAGCACATGTGAAGAGTCAGTCAGAATGATGAACTGGGGAAAATATGTAGGAAAGCAGGTCTCAATAGAGACATTAGGAAATCAGACAAATTATAAAATGCGTGATAGGATTAGACATTTTCAACAGGGTTGAGGTTGAATATATAATCATAGGAAGAAACAAATATATAGTCCCCAACAATATTGACACTTGGGAGAATTAGGCATCCTGGACAAGGATGTTTTTAGTAATATATACTCACTTTCAATTTAGGGTTTGGTACAATCATAAGTGTGACCTTTGCATTTTTGTCCAGAATATTACTGTGATAAAATGTATATGTAGATCAGGTGACATGAGTATTTCTTCCACCATTATGGGAAGCAATATTTTTAAAACCCATAAATTAGTATTGGGTATACAAATAGGTGTACCCTGTGTCAATGAATATAGAGATGATGCATGAATAGATCGTACTGTGAATAAATAATATAACTGGATCCAACTTTAGAAATTGGAGTTAGAATAAATTGATATCTGAAAATATACAGGAAATCTTATATTGATATTGGTATACATACATTCATTACAACCAATTATAAGTCTAATGGTAATATTAGGGTTACGGTTTATCATGAAGAGGGTGTGTGAGTTTTCCTTCAAAAGTGATTATGGAAATCGAAAATAATGTGTTTGTTAAGAAGTCTCATGAAACGACCAGTCGAAAAACCTGGAGGACTACATGTGTTCGGAAGCAGGAAGTGATTGAAAGTGAAACCAATGTCTTTAATTTTGAAATTTTGGGTGAAAAATTTATCCATGGATGTGCATAAACTGAAGAAATAGTACTGTACCAGTTTTAAATAAAAATGAACGTCAAAATACACATCATGTCCCATAGGAATCTACTTGCATTGATGTTAAACTTGGTAAGTTACGGTAGAAATATTAGGATTTGTATGCACCTTTCACTGAAGTTTGTTTTCAGTACTAGGAAACAAATAAGTATTTCAGGTGGATGAATATTTCTGAGAATAATCTTGTGCAAAGTTGATTACAAATCCACATACATGAATATGAATGTATTTAGGGAGTGAATAATAAGACACATATTTCATATTGTGAAAAATCTGGAGAGTATATATATACAAAACACACACAGACATTATAAAGTGGCAATATATATGCCAATCGAAATTCATGGTGAAATATATATCATTCATAGATCCCGAAATATTAATTTTAATGAACATGGATTTATGAATAATGTTGTTCAACTAGGAAGGTCACCCATAGGTTGAATTTTAAGATCCAACAGCATTTAGCAGGAGTGATCTCTTCTCATAATTTGTATCTGCCAAGTCAGCCACCTCACAAGAATGTATATGTGATACCAGGTAGGATTCTATATGTGCATATAAAAATACATGTGCTGAATAGGCTACAGAGAAAGGGATACGGGAATTCACATATTCATTAACTTTAAAAACACATGGAGAACTATTTCAATTAAAAATTAACTAGATTTATAACACCTAACCTACATAATGCAAACGGCAAGTCCAACTATACACCATGCCTCTTCTGAACTGCTTGTATTTCTATTCTGTTTGAGTTATTTTTCTCCATAATATTAGGAATAGTAGTCAGAGTCTAGTAGGGTATAGTTTCGTGTCAGGGATTCAGTATTTTGAATGGAAAATTGGAAAATGAATCCAATGTGTATGCAAATATGTGCTACACAAAAATCTTCCCACTTTCATCCACAACAATGCCTTGACATTACCTTTGCCACAAGTAAGACACAATTAGAGGAGAAGAGTTAGAAAATACGTGAATACATATCTGGAATGGAATACGCTCAGGATTTCCCAACCTTGGAGGTGATAGAGCAGTTTCCATAAGTAAGGGACATGGTAAACACTCCACAAACATGGAGCTCTGCTGGCCTAAATACTTCTTGAGAAACTGCCTCTGAGGTTGGGCACTTGAAATATATGTTGTTGTCAGGAGCTTTAGCTTCCTTTATAGTGAGCCCATCAAAGCTGGGTCTGCATCTATGTGACCTGGAGGACATGGTTTCTTATTATCCAATGAACCTGAGGCAGCAGTGCTGAATTCTCTCTTTGTAGGTAAACTGTGGCCACTGGGGGCTAAGTGTCACCCCGTGTGGACTGTGAAGCCATTTGGTCCTCTTCCACTTTCTGTTGTGGTTCTTGCTGCTACACTGGGACTTTGGTATTTGCTTCACGAAATACAACAATTTCAACTGGGACACAGTGCTGGAGAGAGTTCTGTCACTGTGGTGGGTCACGGTCTGCAGGAGAATGCACCAACCAGGCTTCTTTCCCACATAGCTTGCACCATTGACCATGTCAACCTGATTCTGAAAATTGCCCTGAAACCTCTCCATATATCAAAATGCCTTTACAAATAAGGGTCTGCTGGCTGCACCATGTCCTTCACAAGGCATTTGGTAGCCAATGGCCAAACCACATGGACCTACCACAGATGTTTTATCACACACCTGCACACCTGCCCACCGCTGCTCTAGGCCCACTACTCAGTAGGCTCCAACTTACTGGCATCTTTTTTCTACATTATTTTTATGAAACCCAGTCAATCAAGGCACCCTCTAGTATACTCATGATCAGCAACAGGACACCCAAAGATTCTCCAGTTCCACCTGGTCATGGGATTTTCAAAAATTTCATGGTATTTATCTAGCCATTTTTCAAGGATGAAGTTGGAGGCACTGTGGGTTTCAAGAACCACTAAATGTTGAGGAAGCTCATTTCAATGAAACTCTGGAGAACTCTCATAGGCAAGGCTTCCCAAAGAGTGGCCAAAGGTCAAATATAGCCAGGCCCATTGAGGTATACGTTGTGAGTTCCATGTGTGTTTTGACTCTCAACTATGGCTACCAAGTCTTTAAGAATAAAATCATGGGATATCTTGGCTGATATTCCCAGTGCTCTGTGGAAAGCCACCCTGGGCCTTGATCTCAGTTTATAAGAGCGACTCTCATGCGTGGCCTCCTAAAATTTCAACACAATTCATGCAATACTTCTCTGAGGTCAGTTCCAGAACTCAGTCTCTAAGGGGATTCACACCAGACTTCAAGCCCAGGTGGACCCTGTCATCTCTTCCAACCGTCACACAAATGACCACAATTAATACCAAAACAATCCCACATTGCCCTCCTCTTCTTCCATAAAGGCACTCATCATGACATCTGGCTGGAGGTTTCCATGAGGGGCACAGCCCAAGACAGTGTCCAAAATAAGCTCCCTTGGCCCTCATTTGCCTAAAGTCAGGGTGGCTTGGACACCCTTCTTGTGCACCAGGAGTGATCTGTAAGGGTAAAAGAAATTGAAATTAAAGTGTAAAAGTTAAAGTGTAAAAGACCGGGTGTTGTAAAGTTTTTAAGCAGCAAGGCTTGAGTTAAAATGTAAAGGACCAGGTATTGTTAAGTTCCTATGCTACACGCAAAACCTGAAATTCCTGTAGCTTGTAGGACAATTCCCGGACTACCCAGTAAATATTCCCCCTGACCGCCTGGTTTTTTAATAACCTAGGACCCTGTGAGGCCTGGCACATAGGCATTGCAAGGCCTAAACCAATCATTTTGAATGTGTACCCCGCTTTAGAACTGACCTATCACTCCCGCCTTACGTGTTCCCACCAATAAATGAACTAATCATGTTTAGGAATTGTTGTTTGATTTTCCCGTGGTGTATGATGATTTCTTAAAGGAGACTGTAATATATGTAAAGTCCCGCCCTGCCCAAAAAGTGTACTTAAGCACTGCTCAACCCCTGCTCGGGGCTCTGGGATGCTCTCCCATCTTGAGTGAGCACGTAGCCCCAGCATGCTGGATTGGATCCTCAATAAACGGCTTTTACTGTTGCATGAGCCGCAGTTTCTTGATGGTCTCTTCCTCCAACATTCGCCGGAACCTTACATTTGGTGCATTGGCCGGGAATCACGCAGCGCAGGACAAGGAGACCTCAACGAACCTTTCTGGGGGTAAGTAAGGCGCCTCTTTCCTTCAAAAATGATTATGGAAATCGAAAATAATGTGTTTGGAAAGAATCTCATGAAAAGAACAGTCAAGAAACATGGAGGAATACATATGTTCTGAAGCAAGAAGTAATTGAAAGTGAACCAAATGCCTGCAGATTTGTGAACTTGTGGATGAAAAGTTATATCCTATGATATCCATCAACTGAAGAAATAGTAATGTACCACTGTTGAATAAAAATGAACTTCAAAATACACATCATGTCCCATAGGATTATACTTGCATTAATGTTAAACTGGGTCAGTTACCATGCAAATATTAGGATTTGTAAGCACAATTCACCGAAGTTTGTTTTCAGTACTGGAAAATAAATATGTATTTTATGTGGATGAATTTTTCTGAGAATAATCTTGTGCAAATTTGATTACAAATCCACATACATGAATATGAATGTATTTAGGGAGTGAATAATAAGACACATATATTTAATATTGTGAAAAATCTGGAGAGTATATATATATATATATATATATATATATATATATATATATATATATATATATATATATTTATAAAGATAAAAACACAGACATTAAAATGTAGCAATATATATGCCAATCAAAATTCATCATGAAATATATATCATCCTCATATCCAAAAATATTCTTTTTACTGAGCATGGATTTATGTATAATGTTGTTCATCTAGGAAATTCACCAATTTGTTGAATTTTCAGTTTCATCAGTATTTAGGGGGAGTGATCTCTTTTCACAATTTGTATCATCCAAAAACAGTGACCTCACAAGAATGTATGTGTGATACCAGGTAGGATTCTAAATATGCATAATAAAATACATGAGATGAATAGGCTACAGAGAAAAGGAGACAGAAATTTACATATGTGTTAACTTTAAAAACTCATGGAGAAGTACTACAATGAAAAGTTGACTAGATTTATAACACATACACTTGATAAAGCAGAAGGCAAGTCCTAGTATACACCATGCCACCTATGAATGGCCTGTATTTCTATTCTGTTAGGTTTCTTTTTCTCCATCATATTAGGATTAGTAGTCAGAGTCTAGTAAGGTATGGGTTAGTGTCAGGGATTCAGTATTTCAAATGGAAAATAGGGAAATGAATCTAATGTGTATGCGAATATTTGTTAGACAAAAATCTTCCTACTGTCATCCAAAAAAATGCCTTGATAGTTCCTTCACCACAAGTAATACACAATTAGTGAAGAAGAGTTTGAAAATCTGTGAATATATATCTGGAAAAGAAAATGCTCAGGAGTTCACAACCTTGGAGGTGGTAGAGGAATTTCCAAAAGTAAGGTAAAGGGTAAACACTTCACAAACATGGAGCTCTGGTGGCCTAATTAATTTCTGAGAAACTGCCTCTGAGTTTGGGCCCTTGAAATGTTTGTTGTTGTCAGGAGCTTTCGCTTCCTTTGTAGTGAGACCATCAAAGCTGCGTCAGCATCTATGTGACCTGGATGACATGGTTCCTTATTTGCAATAGAACATGAGGCAGCAGTTCTGAATTCTCTCTTTGTAGGTAAACTGAGGCCACTGGGGTCTAAGTGTCTAACCATGTGGTCTGTGAAGCCATTTGGTCATACTTCACTTTTCGTGGTGTTTCTTACTGCTGCACTGGGAGTTTGGTATTGGCTTCACAAAATACAAAAAGAAAAACTGGGACACAGTGCTATAGAAAGTACTCTCACGTGTAGTGGGTGAGGGTCTGCAGGAGAATGCACCAACCAGGCTTCTATCCCCAAAAGCTTGCACCCATGTCCATATCAACCTGATTCTGAATATTGCCCTGAAACCTCTCCATATAATAAGGTCCGTTAACTTGTATGGTTCTGCTGGCTGCACCATGTCAGTCACAAGGCATTTGGAAGCCAATGGCAGATCCACATGGCCCCACGACAGATGTTTTATCATACACCTGCCCACCACTGCTCTAGGCCAACTAGTCAGCAGGCCTCAACATTCTGGCATCTCTGTTCTCACCGTTTTCATGAAACCCAGTCAATCAATGCAATGTCTGGTACACTCGTGATCAGCAATAGACATCCAAAGGTTCTCCAGTGCCACCTGTTCATAAGAATTTAAAAAATTTCATGGTATTTATCTAGCCAATTTTCAAAGATAAATTTGGAGGCACTGTGGCATTCAATTCATTCCGGAACCATGAAATAGTGAGGAAGCTCATTTCAATTAAAGCTCGGGAGAACTCTCAGAGGCAAGGCTTCCCAAAGAGTGGCCAAAAGGTCACATTAAGCCAGGCCCATTGAGGTCTACAATTGAGGGCCATGTTTTTTTTGACTCTCAACTATGGCTTCCAAGTCTTTCTGAATAAAGTCATGTGATATCCTGGCTGAGATTCCCAGTGCTCTTTGAAAGCTATCCTGGGCCTAGATCTCAGTCTCCAAGGGCAACTCTCATGCGTGGCCTCCTAAAATCCCAACACAATTCATGCCAATACTTCTCTGAGATCTGTTCCAGAACTCAGTCTCTAAGGGGAATCACTCCAGAGTTCAAGCACAGGTGGACCCAGTCATCTCTTCCAACCACCACACAAATGACCACAATTAAACCAAAACACTCCCACATGGCCCTCATCTTCTTCAATTTAGAGACTCATCATAACCTCTGGCTGGAGGTTTCCATGAAGGGCGCAGCTTAAGACAGTGTCCAATATAAGCTCACATGCCTCTCATTTGCCTAAAGTCAGGGTGGCATGGAAACTCTTCCTGTGAAGCAGGAGTGATCAAATAGGCCTGCCAATAATACTGCTCTACTTCTCCAATTTGAGGCCTATTCTCTGTGGGGTATAGATTCTTTATGTGAATTGGGGTCATGAGAAAACTCAAGCAACTATGGGCTACCCTCTGCAGGGCTTTGAAGAATCCATTTGAGTGAGTCGAGGAGTTGGACCAAATGTTCTTTAGATATAGAGTTTTGATTAGAGAGTGAGTGTAAATGTCAGCATATGTGAACAGTCAGTCACAGTGATAAACTGGGGAAAATGTGTACGAAAGCAGATATCAATAGAGACATTAGGAAATAAGGCAAAGTACAAAGTGGGTGATAGGATAAGACATTTTTAACAGGGTTCAGTTTCAATATATAATCTTAGGAAGAAACAAATATGTAGTCATCAATAGGAATGATATTTGAGATCATTAGTTAATCAGGGCATGGATGTTGTTAGTAATACATGCTCACTTTCAATATAGGCTTTGATACAATCATAAGTGTGACCCTTGCATTTTGTTTCAGGAATATTACCGTGATGAAATGTATATGTATATCAGGTGACTACAGTATTTCTTCCACCATTTCTGAAAGCAATATTTTAAAGACTTAAAAATTAGTATTGGGGATACAAACAGGTATACCATCGGTCTATGAATATAGAGATGATGCCTTAATAGACCATACTGTGAATAAATAATATAACTGGTTCAAACGTTAAATAATGGATTGAATTGATATCTGAAAATATATAGGAAATCTTATATTGATATACATACATTCATTCCAACCAGCTATACATCTAATGGTAATATTAGCGTTATGGTTTATCATGAAGAGTGTGTGAGTTTGGCTTCAAAAGTGATTATGGAAATCAATAATACTGTGTTTGGAAAGAATCTCATGAAAAGAACAGTCAAGAAACATGGAGGAATACATGTGTTCTGAAGTAGGAAGTGATTGAAAGTGAACCAAATGCCTATAAATTTGTGAAATTGTGGATGAAAGGATATATCCTATAATGTCCATAAACTGCAGAAATAGTAATGTACCAGTGTCTGAATAAAAATGAACTTCAAAATACACATCATGGTCCCATAGGTGTCTACTTACATTGATGTGAAACTGGTTCAGTCACTGTAGAAATATTACGAATTGTATACACCATTCACTTAATTTACTTTTCAGTACTAGGAAAAAATATGTATTTAAGGTGGATGAATATTTCTAAGAATAATTTTGTGAAAAGTTGATTATAAATCTACATACACACACATGAGTTTACTTAGGGAGTGTATAATAAGACACATATATTTCATATTTTGAAAATCTTAAGAGTAGATATCTATATCTATATAGATAGATAGATAAATAGATAGATACACACATACACAGACATTAAAATGTAGCAATATATATGCCATTCGAAATTCATCATGAAATATATATCATCCACGTATCCAAAAATATTCATTTTACTGAACATTTATTTATACATAATATTGTTCATCTAGGAAATTCACCCATAGGTGGAAATTCCAGTTCCATCTGTATTTAGAGGGAGCGATCTCTTCTCACAATTTGTATCTTCCAAAATAAGCGATCTCACAAGAATGTACATGTGATACCAGGTAGAATTCTAAAAATGCATAAAAAAATACATTTGATGAATAGGCTACAGAGAAAGGGAGACAGAAATTTACATATGTGTTAACTTTAAAAACTCATGGAGAAGTATTACAATGAAAAGTTGACTAGATTTATAACACATACCATTGATAAAGCAGAAGGCAAGTCCAAGTATACACCATGCCTCCTATGAAAGGCCTGTATTTCTATTCTGTTAGGTTTCTTTTTCTCTATCATATTAGGTTTAGTAGTCAGAGTCTAGTAGGGTATGGGTTAGTGTCAGGGATTCAGTATTTCAAATGGAAAATAGGAAAATGAATCTAATATGTATGCAAATATGTGCTACACAAAAATCTTCCCACTCTCAGCCAGAACAATGCTTTGACATTACCTTCGCCCCAAATAAGACACAATTAGTGGAGAAGAGTTAGAAAATCTGTGAATACATATGTGGAAAGGAAAATGCTCAGAACTTCACAAACTTGTAGGAGGTAGAACAGTTTACAAAAAGGGAGAGGGTAAACAGTTCACAAACATGGAGCTCTGCTGGCCTAATGACTTTTTGAGAAACTGCCTCTGAGGTTGGGCAGTTGAAATATGTTTTTGTCAGGAGCTTTTGCTTCCTTTGTAGTGAGACCATCAATGCTGGGTCTCCATCTATGTGACCTGGATGACATGGTTCCTTATTTTCTAGTGGACATGAGGCAGCAGTGCTGAATTCTCTATTTGTAGGGAAACTTTGGCCACTGGGGTCTAAGTATCTAACCGTGTTGTCTGTAAAGCCATTTGTTCATGCTCCACTTTCGTGGTGTTTCTTACTGCTGCACTGTGAGTTTTGTATTGGCTTCACGAAATACAAGGAGCTCCACTGGGACACAGTGCTGGAGGATGTACTCTCATATGTGGTGGGTGAGGGTCTGCAGTAAAATGCACCAATGAGGCTTAAATCCCACATAGCTTTTCAACTCGACAATAGCCCCCTTATTCTGATCATTGGCAGGAATCCTCTCCATATAACAAGATGCCTTTACATAGAAGGGTCTGCTGGATGTACCATGTCAGTGACAAGTCATTTCTAAGCCAATGCCAGATCCACGTGGACCCACAACTGATGTTTTTTCACACACCTACACTCCACTGCTTTATGCCCACTAGTCTGCAGGCTCCAACTTACTGGCATCTATGTTCTACAGCATTTTCATGAAACACAGTCAATTAAGGCACTGTCTGGTACAATCATGATTAGCAACAGGACATCCAAATGTTCTCCAGTGCCATGGTATATATCTAGATATTTTTCAATAATGAAGTTGGAGGCACTGTGGGATTCAATTTATACAGGAACCAATAAATGGTTAGGAATCTCATTTCAATGAAAGCTCTGGTGAACTCTCACAGGCAAGGCTTCCCAAAGAGTGGGCAAAAGGTCTCATGAAGCCAGGCCCATTGAGGTCTACAATGTGAGTTGCATGTGTGTTTTGACTCTCAACTATGGCTGGAATCTTTCAGAATAAAATCTTGTGATATCCTGGCTTAGATTCCCAGTGCTCTGTGTAAAGTCACCCTGGGCCAAGATCTCAGATTCCAATGGTGAATCTCATGTGTGGCCTCCTGAAATCCCAACACAATTCATGGCAATACATCTCTGAGGTCAGTTACACAACTCAGTCTCTAAGGGGAATCACAACAGAGTTCAAGCCCAGGTGGACCCAGGCATCTCTTCCAATTGCTACACAAATGATGACAATTAAAACCAAAACACTCTCACATGGCCCTCTTCATCTTTTATATAGACACTAATCATAACCTCAAGCTGGAGGTTTCCATGAGGGGCACAGCCCAAGACAGTGTCAAAAATAAACTCCCTTGCCCCTCATTTGCCTAAAGTCAGGGTGGCCTGGACAACGTTAGTGTGAAACAGAAGTGATCAAATAGGCCTGCCGTTAATACTACTCCACTTCTCAAATTTGAGGCCTACTGACTGTGGGGTATAGATTTTTAGTGTGAATTGGAGTTATAAGAAAACCCAAGCACCTATTGTCTCCCCTCTGCAGCCCTTTGAAGAACTTATTTGACACAAATGATCCCTATTCTCACTTGATGGAGGTCAGGAATCTTACAGAGGAAGGCGAGAGGCATCATCCACAATCACTGATCTTTTTTCCATTTAGGTTTTGGATGCCCACATGGGATCTTTCTTTAGATTCATCAGGTGCTGAAAATCTAAACCACAGGCTCACACAGGGCCAAGAGGCTGATTCAGACACATCCATTTCCAAAGCTATGAAGCAAAGAGCCACAGGTGATGCCCATTCATTTCCATTTTAAAACTGTTTTCTTCAGGCTTCACAAAGGGGTGGCCTGAGGCAAAGACCTTTCTGACATTCAGAGCAACAGAACAATAGGTAATCAAAAGGCCCCAAGCAGGGTTTCTCCACGGAGACTTTCCTGGTTACTCTGATATATGAGTTTTCTGAGATGCTCGCCATTCCCTTCAGCTATCCAGTACATGGCCATGTCACAGAGCTTGGAGGTGGTACATATCTTGTACAAAAATCCATGATACTAATCTTGAGAGTGGCCAGAATTCATGAAAAAATGGAAAATTAGGTAGATAGCCGGTGTTGCCCATGGATAAGGCAAGCCTCAGTCCATTCATTAATTGGAAAGGATGCATGCTGGGAAGCTTTCTACTAGACAGGACACAACCAATGAGCTATTTTTTTTCTAATATCTACAAAGAAAAATACAGTGGGATACACAGACATAGAAACAGTCTCCTTGTCAAATGACTTACTGGAAACAGTCCACTCCAAACCAAACAAACCTCCTTTTTTACCTATTCTCAGAACATGAGAAAAAAACCACAAACACAAACCAACACCCACAAATGCAACTTTTTCCCACAAGTAGGTCTGTCACTATCTGGAGTGTCCTCTGACTGGTAGGCCATATGATGTTCCCAAGAAATGGCCTTTCTGTCTCACATCTGGTCTCTTTGGTCAACTCTGTGAAGTTGTCAGGAGGCAGTGGTGAGCCAATTCCTGTCCTCTCAGGAAAGACCCCTCTTCAGAGCTTTCTTGGTATTTGGCAACCCTTACATCAGTAGGTACCAAGAAAGACTGACTCTGTCCTTAGTGAATCCAAACAAGTGAGCCCACTGCAACTGGGACTGGGACTGGCTCTGGGTGCCTGGCTTCCTGGATCACAAAATTCAGAGAGTTCCATCACCAAGGAAATGAGGTGAGGTCACTACCTTCAGGAAATAAATGAGGTCCCTGTCTTGGCCACCACTTTGTCCTAACAGTTGCGTCCTAGTGTCTCCTGACATGGAGGCTGCCCTACTTCCTGTGATACATTCACATGTTAGAATGGTATAGAAACCATAGTCACCTGGGAACAGCTCTCCACACAGGCCTGCTTTGGTCCATCTTCCCTGCATTAAAAATAGAGAGGATGACTCAGACACATCCTTTCATCCTGACCATGTTGTTTGCCATGGAATATGACTTTTGTTCTCTCAGGTCTTTCATAGCTGCCAACATCTTCTCCAGGGATTATTTCTGCATGGATTTTGAGGTACTCAGCAGGTGGAAGATCTCCTAACTTCCTGTATTGTAATATCAACTTTATCCCTCCTCTTCTGTAAAGTGAGATTGAGGGAACATTGTATGGTTAGGGTCAATAGCATGTTCCATTTGGCTTAGGAATCATTCTGCTGGATGAATAATGGTATTGGGAACCAGCGATATTTAAAAGAATATAGAGGTAAAATATAAGTATGAAAACAGAAATCTAGGTAATATTTTAAGCCCAGAAGGATTTGGGCCCTTGATTGGGATCCTTAGCTTGAGTAATGTTTTGCACCGAGGTCTCAGTTAAATCGATATACAATGGCATAAGACCCTGTACCTCAGATGATTGAATGTAGAAGAGAACATCCAGTGAAAAAGGGATAGTGTGTAGGATTAGAAAGATAGTCCGTAGGTTTAGAAGGAAGAGTGAGTCTAGGATTTGGACCAAAAGTTCTTTAGCAATAGGTTTCGGTTAGAGAGTGAATATTAATGGCACCATATGTGAAAAGTCGGGCACAATGATGAACTGGGAAAAAATATGTAGGAAAGCAGACATCAATAGAGACATTAGGAAATCAGGCAAAGTATAACGTGAGTGATAGGATTAGACATTTTCAACAGGGTTGAGGTTGAATACATAATCTTAAAAAGAAACAAAAATGTAGTCACCAATTGGATTGACATTTGAGAGCATTAGGCAAACTGGGCATGGATGTTTTTAGTAATCCATGTTCACATTCCATTGAGGCTTTATTGCAATCATAACGGTGACCTTTGCATTTTGTGTCCAGAATATTACTGTGATAATATGTATATGTAGATCAGGTGACATGAGTATTTCTTCCACCTTTTCTGGGAGCAATATTTTGAAAACATATAAATTAGTACTGGGGATACTAATAGGTTTACCCTGTGTTGATGAATATAGAGATGATGCATTAATAGACCATACTGTGAAAAAATTATATGACTGGTTCCAAATTTAAATAATGGATTGTTTTAATATCTGAAAATATAGAGGAAATCATATATTGATATACGTACATTAATTCCAACCAGTTATATATCTAATGGTATTATTAGGGTTACCGTTTATCATGAATAGTGTGTGAGTTTTGCTTCAAAAATGATTATTCAATCGAAAATAACGTGTTTAGAAAGAAGTCCAGTGAAAAGACCCGTCAAGAAACATGAAGGAATATATGTGTTCCGAAGGAGGAAGTGATTGAAAGTGAAGCAAATATTTATAAATTTGTGAACTTGTGAATGAAAGGATATATTTTATGATGTCCATAAACTGAATAAATAATAACGTACCAAGTTTGAATAAAAATGAACTTTAACAAACACATCATATCAAATAGGAATGTATTTGCATTGATGTTAAACTTGGTCAGTTACTCTAGAAATATTAGGATTTGTAAGAACCCTTCCCTGAAGTTAGTTTTCAGTACTAGGAAACAAATATGTATGTCAGTGGATGTATATTTCTGAGAATAAACTTGTTAAAAGTTAATTATAAATCCACATATATGAATATGAATGAATTCAGGCGGTGTATAACAAGACATATATTTCATATTTTGGAAAATCTGGAGACTATATATATATATATATATATATATATATATATATATATAGACACACAAACACACACACATTATAATGTCACAATATATATGTCAATCGAAATTCATCATGAAAAATAACTCATCCGCATATCCCAAAATATTCATTTTACTGAACATGGATGTATGTAGAATGTTGTTCATCTAGGAAGCTCACCCATGGGTTGAATTTTCTGTACCAACAGCATTTAGGAGGAGTGATCTCTTCTCACAAATAGTATCTGCCAAGTCAGCCACCTCACAAGAATGTACGTGTGAAACCAGGTAGGATTCTATTTGTGCATATAAAAATACATGTGCTTAATAGGCTACAGAGAAAGGGAGACAGGAATTCATATATTTCTTAACTTTAAAAACACATGGAATAGTGTGTAGTGTCCCTCTTTATCCCTTTTGATTAACTTTGGCTTAAAAAAAAGAATTTTATTGAGAATTTTTGTATATATGTTTGTCAGGAATATTGCTCTGAAGTTTTCTTTCCTTGATGTGTCTTTGTCTGATTTTGGTATGTGAGTGATACTATCCTCATGAAATGAGTTTGGAGGAGTTCCATGCTTTTCTATTTTATGGAATAATTTGAGGAGTATTGTGATGAATGCTTCTTTGAAGGTCTCGTAGAACTTGACTGAGAATCTGTCTGTTCCTGGGCGTTGCTTGATTGGTAGGCTGTTGACAGCAACTTCTATTTCATTGCTTGAAATTGATTTGTTTAAATTGTTCATGTCCTACTAATTCAGTTTGGGTATATCTCTAAAATTTTATTGATGTCATCATGGTATTTTAATTTATTAGAGTATAAATTTTCAAATTAGTTTTTAATTATTCTCTGTATTTTAGTTGTGTACTCTGTAAAAGTTCTTTTACGATCCTTAATTTTAGTAATTTGAGGTTTTTTTTCTTCATTAGCTTGGTTAAGGATGTGTCAATTTTATTTAGTTTTCGAAGATTAAATTTTGTTTTGTGTCAAAAAAAAATAACATATGGAAAAGTATTTCAGCAAATTGAATAGATTTATAATTCCTACCTTATATCATGCAAAAGGCAAGTCCAACTATACACCATGTCCCTTCTGAAATGCTTGTATTTCTATTCTGTTTGGGATATTTTTCTCCATTATATTAGTATTAGTAGTCAGAGTCTAGTAGGGTATATGAATGTTTCTGAGAATAATCTTGAGAAAAGATGATTATAAATACACATTCATGAATATGAAAAATTTAGGAAGTGCAAAATAAGACAAAAATATTCCATATTTTCAAAAATTTGGAGAGTATATCTATATCTATCTATATCTATATCTATATCTATATCTATATCTATAAACACACACACACACACACACACACACACACAACACTCACAGACATTAAAAAGTACCAATATAAATGCCAATAGAAATTCATCAGTAAATATATATCATCCACAGATGCAAAAATATTTATTTTACTGAACATGAGTTTATGTATAATGTTGTTCTACTAGGACGCTCTCCTATAGGTTGTATTTTCATTTAAAACAGTTTTAGGAGGAGTGAACTCTTCTCACAATTTGTATCTGCCAAGACAGCCACCTCAAAAAAATGTACGTGTGATACCTGGTAGGATTCTATATATGCATATAAATATACATGTGAGAATAGGCTACAGAAAAGGGAAACAAGAATTCACATATTTGTTAAATTTAAAAACACATGGAGAATATTTCCATTAAAATTTGACTAGATTTATAACACCTACCTTATATAATGCAAATGTCAAGTCCAACTATACAACATGTCTCCTCTGAAGTGCTTGTATTTCTATTGTGTTGGGTTAATTTTTCCCATTATAATAGGATGAATAGTCTGAGTCTACTAGGTATGGGTTAGTTTCAGGGATTCAGTATTTGAATGGAAAATTGGAAAATGAATCCAATGTGTATGTAAATATATGCTGCACAAATATCCTCCCGCTCTCATCCAGAACAATGCCTTGATATTACCTTCACCCCAAGTAAGACGCAATTAGAGGAGAAGAGTTACAAAATCAGTGAATACATATCTGGAATGGAAAATGCTCAGGAGTTCACAACCTTTGAGGTGGTAGAGGAGTTTCCAAAATTAAGGGACAGGGTAAACACTCCACAAACATGGAGCTCTGCTGGCCTAAAAACTTTTTGAGAAACTGCGTCTGAGCTTCCGCAATTGAAATATATGTTGTTTTCAGATGATTTGGCTTCCTTTGTAGTGAGACCATCAAAGCTGGGTCTGCATCTATGTGACCTGAAGGACATGGTTTCTTATTTTCCAATGAACAAGATGAAGCAGTGCTGAATCCTCTCTTTGTAGGTAATCTGAGGCCACTGGGGACTAAGTGTCTCCCCGTGTGGACTGTGAAGCCATTAGGTCCTCCACCACTTTTTGTGGTGTTTTTCCTGCTGCATTGTGAGTTTGGTATTTGTTTCACGAAATACTAGGAGCTAAACTGAGACACAGTGCTGGAGTGAGTTGTGTCACGAGTGGTGGGTCAGGGTCTGCAAGAGAATTCACAAACTAGGCTTCTATCTCTCACAGCTTGCCCCATTGCCCCCTTGTCCATATCAACCTGATTCTTCATTTTCCTCTGAAAACTCTCCATATAACAAGATGCCTTTACATATAAGGGTCTGCTGGCTGCACCATGTCAGTTACAAGCCATTTGAATTCCAATGGTAGATCCACATGGCCCTACCACGGATGTTGTATCAAACCCCTCCCCACCACTGCTCTAGACCCACTACTCAACAGGCTCCAACTTACTGGCATCTCTGTTCTACATCATTTTCATGAAACTCAGAAAATCAAGGCACTGTCTGGTATACTCATGAACATTAACAGGACATCCAATATTTCTCCAGTGCCACCTGGTCATAGGAATTTTAAAAATTTCATGGTATTTATCTATCCATTTCTCGAGCATGAAGTTGGAGGCACTGTGGATTTCAATTCATGCAGCAAACATTAAATGGTGAGGAAGCTCATTTCAATGAATTCTCTGGAGAACTCTCACAGGCAAGGCTTCCCAAAGAGTGGACAAAAGGTCACATTAGGCCAGGCCCATTGAGGTCTACAATGTGAGGTCCATGTGTGTTTTGACTCTCAACTATGGCTGCCATTTCTTTAACAATAAAATCATGTGATATCCTTGCTGAGATTCCCAGGCCTCTGTGGAAATCCACCCGGGGCCTAGGTCTCAGTTTCCAAGAGCGACTTTCATGCTTGGCCTATTAAAATCCCAACAAAATTCATGACAATGTTTCTCTGAGTTCAGTTCCAAAACCCAGTCTCTAAGGGGTATCACACCAGAGTTCAAGCCTACGTGTACCCAGTCATTTTTTCCAATGCCACACAAATGAACAAAATTAAAACCAAAACACTCCCACATGGCCCTCATCTTATTCCATATAGGGAATCATCTTAACCTCTGGCTGGAGGTTTCCATGAGGGGCGCAGCCCAAGACAGTGTCCAAAATCAGCTCGTTTGCCCCTCATTTGCCTAACGTCAGGGTAGCCTGGACACAGTTTCTGTGAACCAGGAGTGAACAAATAAGCCTGCCGTTAATACTTCTGTGTTCCTCCAATTTGACGCCTACTGATTTTAGATATCGATTCTTTAGGTGATTTAGAGTCATGCAAAAACACAAGCACCTCTGCAGGGCTTTGAAAAACTCATTTGACCCAAAGAATCCCTATTCTCATTTGATGGAGTGCAGGAACCTAACAGAGGAAGGCAAGAGACTTCATCCACAATGAATGATATTTTTTGCCATTTTGGTTTTGGAAGCTCACATGGGATCATTCTTAAGATCCATCAGGTGCTGAGAATCTAAGTCACAGCCACACACAGGTCCAAGAGGCTGATAAAGACACATCCCTTTCGAAAGCAATTAAGCAAGAGCCACAGGTGAGGCCCATTCATTTCCATTTGAAAACTGTTTTCTTCAGGCTTCACAAAGGGGTGGCCTGAGCAAAGACCTTCCTGACATTCAGTGCAACACAACAATAAGTAAGCAAAAGGCCCAAAGCAGGGTTTCTGCACTGAGACTATCCTGGTCACACTGATATCTGAGTTTTCTGAGATGCTCGCCATTCTCTTCAGCTATCCAGTACATGGTCATGTCACAGAGCTTGGAGGTGGTACATATTTAGGACACAAATCCATGAGCCTATTCTGGAGAGTGGCCAGAATTCAGGAAGAAAACAACAACTTAGAAAGATAGCAGGTGTTGCACATCGATAAGACAAGCTACAGTCCATTCATATATTGGGCAGGATGAATTATGGGAAGATTTATACTAGACAGGACACATCCATTAATGCATTCTCTTTTCTAATGTGTACAACAACGGACACAGTGGGATACACAGAAACAGAAACACTCGCCGTGTCAAATGACTTACTAGAAACTGTCCAGTCCAATCCAAACAAACCGCCTTTCCTATCTATTCTCAGAACATGAGACAAAACAACAAACCCACACCCACTCCCACAAAGGCACCTCCTTCCCCCAAGTAGGTCTGTGACTATCCGGAGTGTCCTCTGATCAGTGGGCCATACAATGTTCCCCCGAAATGGCCTGTCTTCTCTCAGATTGTGTTTCCTTGACCAACTCTGTGAAGATGTCAGGAAAAAGTGGTTATCCACTACCTGTTTTCTCAGAAATGGTCCACCTTCAGAGCTCTCCTGACATTTGGCCATTCTCACATCATTAGGTACCAAGAAAATTGACTCTGTCCTTGGGAAATCCAAACAAGTGAGCCCACTGGGACTGGGACTGGGACTGCATCTGGGTGCCTGGCTTCTTGGATACCAAGTTCAGAGAGTTCCATCACCAAGGAAATGAGGTATGTCACATTCTTTGGAACTGAATGAGGTCACTGCCTTGGCAACAACTTTGTCCTAACAGTTGCTTCCAAGGGTAACATAAGATGGAGGTTGCCCCTACTTCCTGTGACACTTTCATAAGGTAGAATGTATATCAACCATTGGCACCCGGGAACAACTCTCCACTAAGGCCTGGTTTGGTCCCTCTTCTCTACAATAAGAAGAGAGATGCAGATTCAGAAACATCCCTTCATTCTGACCAGGTTGTTTGCCATGGAAGATGACTTTTGCTCTCTCAGTTGCTTCATACCTGTGTACAACTTCTCAAGGTATCATTTTTGCATGGACATTTGAGGTTCTCATTAGGTGGAAGGTCCCCAACTTTCCTGTATTGTAAGAACCACTCCGTCCCTGCTCTTCTGTAAAATGATTGAGGGAACAGTGTATACTTGGGGTTAAAAACAGGTTTGATTTGGGTTACGAACGATTCTGTGCGATGAATAATGGTATTGGTAACCTGCAATATTTACAAGAATATAGAGGTGATATGTAAGTATGAAAAGAGAAATCTAGGTATGATTTGAAGCCCAGAAGGGTTTTGCCCTTGATTGGGATACTTAGCTTTGAATTATGTTCTGCAAAGATGTCTCAGATAATTCGATATACAATGGCATAGGACTTTGTACATTGGATGATTTAATTTAGAAGAGAACATCCAGTCAAAAAGGGATATTCAGTATGATTAGGAAGATAGTCGGTAGGTTTAGGAAGAAGAGTGAGTATAGGATTTGGACCAAAAGTTCTTTAGCAATACACTTTTGGTTATAGAGTGAATGTAAATGTCAGCTCATATGAAGAGTCAGTCACTATGTTGAACTGGGGAAAATATGTAGAAAAGCAGATATCAATAGAAACATTACGAAATCAGGCAAATTATAAAGTGAGTGATAGAATTGGACATTTTCAACAGGGTTGGGTTTGAATATATAAATTAGGAAAAAACAAAAATGTAGTCACCAATAGGATTGACAATTGACAGCATTAGGCAACCTGGACACGGATGTTTTTAGAAATCCATGTTCACCTTCCATTTAGGATTTGGTACAATCATAAGTGTGACCTTTCCATTTTTGTCCAGAATATTACTGTGATAATGAGGTGACATGAGTATTTCTTTAACCATTTCTGGGAGCAATATATTGAAGATGTAAAATAAGAATCGGGGTACAAAGAGGTGTACCCTGTTTCTATGAACATAGAGAAAAAGCATGAATAGACCATACTGTGAATAAATAATATAACTTTTTTGAACTTGAAATAATGAATTGAACTGATATCTGAAAAATTAAAGGAAATCGTATATTGATATACAATCATTCATTCCAACCAGTGATATATCTAATGGAAATATTAGTGTTTTGGTTTATCATGAAGAGTGTGTGAGGTTTGCTTAAAAATGATTATGGAAATTCAAAATAATGTGTATGGAAAGAAGTCTCATGAAAAGACCAGTCAAGAAACCCTGAGAATACATGTGTTCAGAAGCAAGAAGTGATTAAAGTTGAAACAAATGCCTATTAATTTGTGAACTTGTGGATGAAATGTATATCCTATGATGTGCAAAAACTGAAGAAACAATAATGTACCAGTGTCGAATACAAATGAATGACAAATTACATATCATGTCCCATAGGAGTCTACTTGCATTGATGTTATACTGGGTCAGTTACTGTAGAATAATTAGGATTTGTATGCACCATTCACTGAAGTTAGTTTTCAGTACTAGGAAACAAATATGTATTTCAGGTGGATGAATATTTCTGATTATAATCTTGTGAAAAGTGGATTATAAATCCACATACATGAACATGAATGAATTTAGAGAGTGTATATTAGACATATATATTTCATATTTTGAAAAATTTGGAGAGTATATCTATATCTATATCTACACACACACACACACACACACAAACACACACAACACTCACAGACATTAAAAAGTGCCAATATACATGCGAATCGAAATTCATCAGTAAATATATATCATCCACAGATGCAAACATATTTATTTTACTGAACATGAGTTTATGTATAATGTTGTTCTACTCGGACGCTCTCCTATAGGTTGAATTTTCATTTCCAACAGCATTTAGGAGGAGTGAACTCTTCTCACAATTTGTATCTGCCAAGACAGCCACCTCACAAAAATGTACGTGTGATACCTGGTAGGATTCTATATATGCATATAAATATACTTGTGTGAATAGGCTACAGAAAAGGGAAACAAGCATTCACATATTAAGTTTAAAAACACATGGAGAATATTTCCATTAAAATTTGACTAGATTTATATCTCCTAACTAATATAATGCAAATGTCACGTCCAACTATACAACATGTCTCCTCTGAAGTGCTTGTATTTCTATTGTGTTGGGTTAATTTTCCCCATTATATTAGGATGAATAGTCTGAGTCTACTTGGTATGGGTTAGTGTCAGGGATTCAGTACTTCGAATGGAAAATTGGAAAATGAATCCAATGTGTATGTAAATATATGCTGCACAAATATCCTCCCGCTCTCATCCAGAAGAATGCCTTGACATTACCTTCACCCCAAGTAAGACACAATTAGAGGAGAAGAGTTACAAAATCAGTGAATACATATCTGGAATGTAAAATGCTCAGGAGCTCACAACCTTGGAGGTGGTAGAGGAGTTTCCAAAACTAAGGGACAGGGTAAACACTCCACAAACATGGAGCTCTGCTGGCCTAAAAACTTTTTGATAAACTGCCTCTGAGCTTCCGCACTTGAATTATATATTGTTTTCAAGAGATTTGGCTTCCTTTGTAGTGAGACCATCAAAGCTGGGTCTACATCTATGTGACCTGGAGGACATGGTTTCTTATTTTCCAATGAACAAGATGAAGCAGTGCTGAATCCTCTCTTTGTAGGTAAACTGAGGCCACTGAAGACAAATTGTGTCCCCGTGTGGACACCGAAGCCATTTGGTCCTCCTCCACATTTTGTGGTTATTTTTCTGCTGCACTGTGAGTTTGGTATTTGTTTCCCGAAATACTAGGAGCTAAACTGGGACACAGTGCTGGAGGGAGTTCTGTCACGTATGGTGGGTCAGGGTCTACAAGAGAATGCACCAACTAGGCTTCTATCTCTCACTGCTTGCCCCATTGCCCCCATGTCCATATCAACCTGCTTCTTCATTTTCCTCTGAAAACTCTCCATATAACAAGATGCCTTTACATATAAGGGTCTGCTGGCTGCACCATGTCAGTTACAAGCCCTTTGGAATCCAATGGTAGATCCACATGGCCCTACCACGGATGTTGTATCAAACACCTCCCCACCACTGCTCTAGACCCACTACTCAGCAGGCTCCAACTTACTGGCATCTCTGTTCTACACCATTTTCATGAAACTCAGTAAGTCAAGGCACTGTCTGGTATACTCATAATCAGCAACAGGACATCCAATGTTTCTCCAGTGCCACCTGGTCATAGGAATTTCAAAAATTTCATGGTATTTATCTAGCCATTTTTCAAGCATGAAGTTGGAGGCAATGGGGGTTTCCATTCATTCAGAAAACATTAAATGGTGAGGAAGCTCATTTCAATGAATTCTCTGGAGAACTCTCACAGGCAAGGCTTCCCAAAGAGTGGAAAAAGGTCACATTAGGCCAGGCCCATTGAGGTCTACAATGTGAGGTCCATGTGTGTTTTGACTCTCAACTATGGCTGCCATTTCTTTAAGAATAAAATCATGTGATATCCTTGCTGAAATTCGCAGGCCTCTGTGGAAATCCACCCGGGGCCTAGGTCTCAGTTTCCAAGAGTGACTTTCATGCGTGGCCTCTTAAAATCCCAACAAAATTCATGGCAATGCTTCTCTGAGTTCAGTTCCAAAACCCAGTCTCTAAGGGGAATGACACCAGATTTCAAGCCCACGTACACCCAGTCATTTTTTCCAATGCCACACAAATGAACAAAATTAAAACCAAAACAAAAACCAAAACACTCCCACATGGCCCTCATCTTATTCCATGTAGTCAAACATCTTAACCTCTGGCTGGAGGTTTCCATGAGGGGCGCAGCCCAAGACAGTGTCCAAAATCAGCTCGTTTGCCCCTCATTTGCCTAAAGTCAGGGTAGCCTGGAAACCGTTTCTGTGAATGAGGAGTGAACAAATAAGCCTGCCGTTAATACTTCTGTGTTTCTCCACTTTGAGGCCAACTGAATTTAGGTATCGATTCTTTAGGTGATTTCGAGTCATGCGAAAACACAAGCACCTCTTCAGGGCTTTGAAGAACTCATTTGACCCAAAGAATCCCTATTCTCATTTGATGGAGTGCAGGAACCTAACCGAGGAAAGCAAGAGACTTCATTCACAATGAATGATATTTTTTGCCATTTTGGGTTTGGAAGCTCACATGGGATCATTCTTAAGATCCATCAGGTGCTGAGAATCTAAGTCACAGCCACACACAGGTCCAAGAGTCTGATAAAGACACATCCCTTTCCAAAGCAATTAAGCAAAGAGCCACAGGGGAGGCCCATTCATTTCCATTTGAAAACTGTTTTCTTCAGGCTTCACAAAGGGGTGGCCTGAGGCAAAGACCTTCCAGACATTCAGTGCAACACAACAATAAGTAAGCAAAAGGCCCAAAGCAGGGTTTCTGCACTGAGACTTTTCTGGTCACACTGATATCTGAGTTTTCTGAGATGCTCGCCATTCTCTTCAGCTATCCAGTACGTGGCCATGTCACAGAGCTTGGAGGTGGTACCATTTTGGACACAAATCCATGAGCCTATTCTGGAGAGTGGCCAGCATTCGGGAAGAAAACAACAACTTAGAAAGATAGCAGATGTTGCACATCGATGAGACAAGCTGCAGTCCATTTATATATTGGCAGGATGAATTATGGGAAGATTTATACTAGACAGGACACATCCATTAATGCATTCTCTTTTCTAATGTCTACAACAATGGACACAGTGGAATACACAGAAACAGAAACACTAGCCGTGTCAAATGACTTACTAGAAACTGTCCACTCCAAACCAAACAAACCTACTTTCCTATCTATTCTCAGAACATGAGACAAAACAACAAACCCACACGCACTCCCACAAAGGCACCTCCTTCCCCCAAGTAGGTCTGTGACTATCTGGGGTGTCCTCTGACTGGTGGGCCATACTATGTTTTCCCGAAATGTACTGTCTTCTCTCCGATCTTGTTTCCTTGAACAACTCTGTGAAGAAGTCAGGAAAAAGTGGTTAGCCACTACCTGTTTTCTCAGGAAAGGTCCATCTTCAGAGCTCTCTTGCCATTTGGCCTTCCTCACATCATTAGGTACCAAGAAAACTGACTCTGTCCTTGGTAAATCCAAACAAGTGAGCCCACTGGGACTGGGACTGGGACTGCCTCTGGCTGCCTGGCTTCTTGGATACCAAGTTCAGAGAGTTCCATCACCAAGGAACTGAGGTATGTCACATTGTTTGGAACTGAATGAGGTCACTGCCTTGGCAACCACTTTGTCCTAACAGTTGCTTCCAAGGGTAACATAAGATGGAGTTTGCCCCTACTTCCTCTGACACTTTCATAAGGTAGAATGTATATCAACCATTGGCACCCTGGAACAGCTCTCCACCCAGGCCTGGTTTGGTCCATGTTCTCTACAATAAGAAGAGAGAGGCCGATTCAGACACATCCCTTCATCCTGACCAGGTTGTTTGCCATGGAAGATGACTTTTGCTCTCTCAGGTGCTTCATACCTGCTTACAACTTCTCCAGGTATGATTTGTGCATGGACTTTTGAGGTTATCTTAATGTGGAAGGTCCCCAACTCTCCTGTATTGTAAGAACCACTCTGTCCCTGCTCTTCTGTAAAATGATTGAGGGAACAGTGTATACTGGGGGTTAAAAACAGGTTTGATTTTGGTTATGTATGACTCTGTGCGATGAATAATGGTATTGGGAACCTGAAATATTTACAAGAATATTGAGGTGAAATATAAGTATGAAAACACAAATCTAGGTATGATTTGAAGCCCAGAAGGGTTCTGCCGTTGATTGGGATACTGAACTTTGAATTATGTTCTGCAAATTTGTCTCAGATAATTTGATATACAATGGCATAGGACCTTGTACATTGGATGATTGAATTTAGAAGAGAACATCTAGTCAAAAAGGGATATTCAGTAGGATTAGGAAGATAGTCAGTAGGTTTTGGAAGAAGAGTGAGTATAGGATTTGGACCAAAAGTTCTTTAGCAATAGACTTTCAGTTATAGAGTGAAAGTATATTTCAGCACATATGAAGAGTCAGTCACTATGTTGAACTGGGGAAAATATGTAGAAAAACAGATATCAATAGAAACATTACGAAATCAGGCAAAGTATAAAGTGAGTGATAGAATTAGACATTTTCAACAGGTTTGAGTTTGAATATATAAACTAGGAAAAAACAAAAATGTAGTCACCAATAGGATTGACAATTGACATCATTAGGCAACCTGGAAATGGATGTTTTTAGAAATCCATGTTCACTTTCCATTTAGGCTTTGGTACAATCATAAGTGTGACCTTTCCATTTTTTGTCCAGAATGTTACTGTGATAATGAGGTGACATGAGTAATTCTTTCACCATTTCTGGGAGCAATATATTGAAGATGTAAAATAGAATCGGGGGTAGAAAGAGGTGTACCCTGTTTCTATGAACATAGAGAAAAAGCATGAATAGACCATACTGTGAATAAATAATATAACTTTTTTGAACTTTAAATAATGAATTGAACTGATATCTGAAAAATTAAAGGAAGTCGTATATTGATATACAATCATTCATTCCAACCAGTTATATATCTAATGGAAATATTAATGTTTTGGTTTATCATAAAGAGTGTGTGAGTTTTGCTTCAAAATGATTATGGAAATTCAAAATAATGTGTTTGGAAAGAAGTCTCATGAAAAGACCATTCAAGAAACCCTGACAATACATGTGTTCTGAAGCAAGAAGTGATTAAAGTTGAAACAAATGCCTATTAATTTGTGAACTTGTGGATGAAATGTATATCCTATGATGTGCAAAAACTGAGGAAACAATAATGTAGCAGTGTCGAATACAAATGAATGACAAATTACATATCATGTCCCATAGGAGTCTACTTGAATTGATTTTAGACTGGGTCAGTTACTGTAGAATAATTAGGATTTGTATGCACAATTCACTGAAGTTAGTTTTCAGTACTAGGAAACAAATATGTATTTCAAGTGGA
This sequence comes from Callospermophilus lateralis, assembly GCF_048772815.1. NCBI lineage: Eukaryota > Metazoa > Chordata > Mammalia > Rodentia > Sciuridae > Callospermophilus > Callospermophilus lateralis. The sequence continues at coordinate 311,992 of NW_027512385.1, read as the reverse complement.
TGAATATTTATGATTATAATCTTGTGAAAAGTTGATTACAATTCCACATACATGAACATGAATGAATTTAGAGAGTGTATATTAGACACATATATTCCATATTTTGAAAAATTTGGAGAGTATATCTATATCTATATCTACATCTATATATATATCTATATCTATCTATCTATCTATCTATCTATCTATCTATATATATATATATATATCTATATATATATATATATACACACACACACACGCACACACACACACACACACACACACAACACTCACAGACATTAAAAAGTACCAATATATATGCCAATCAAAATTCATTAGTAAATATATATCATCCACAGATGCAATCATATTTATTTTACTGAACATGAGTTTATGTATAATGTTGTTGTACTAGGACGCTCTCCTATAGGTTGAATTTTCATTTCCAACAGCATTTAGGAGGAGTGAACTCTTCTCACAATTTGTATCTGCCAAGACAGCCACCTCACAAAAATGTACATGTGATACCTGGTAGGATTCTATATATGCATATAAATATACATGTGTGAATAGGCTACAGAAAAGGGAAACAAGAATTCACATATTTGTTAAGTTTAAAAACACATGGAGAATATTTCAATTAAAATTTGACTAGATTTATAACTCCTACCTTATATAATACAAATGTCAAGTCCACCTATACAACATGTCTCCTCTGAAGTGCTTGTATTTCTATTGTGTTGGGTTAATTTTCCCCATTATATTAGGATGAACTGTCTAAGTCTACCAGGTATGGGTTAATGTCAGGGATTCAGTACTTCGAATGGAAAATTTGAAAATGAATCCAATGCGTATGTAAATATATGCTGCACAATTTCCTCCCGCTCTCATCCAGAAGAATGCCTTGACATCACCTTCACCCCAAGTAAGACACAATTAGAGGAGAGGAGTTACAAAATCAGTGAATACATATCTGGAATGGAAAATGCTCAGCAGTTCACAAACTTGGAGGTGGTAGAAAAGTTTCCAAAACTAAGGGACAGGGTAAACACTCCACAAACATGGAGCTCTGCTGGCCTAAAAACTTTTTGAGAAACTCCTCTGAGATTCCGCACTTGAAATATATGTTGTTTTCAGGAGATTTGGCTTCCTTTGTAGTGAGACTATGAGAGCTGGGTCTGCATCTATGTGACCTGGAGGACATGGTTTCTTATTTTCCAAAGAACTAGATGAAGCAGTGCTGAATCCTCTCTTCCTAGGTTAACTGATGCCACTGGAGACTAAGTGTCTCCCCGTGTGGACTGTGAAGCCATTTGGTCCTCCTCCACTTTTTGTGGTGTTTTTCCTGCTGCACTGTGAGTTTGGTATTTGTTTCACGAAATACTAGGAGCTAAACTGGGATACAGTGCTGGAGGGAGTTGTGTCACGTGTGGTTGGTCAGGGTCTGCAAGGGAATGCACCAACTAGGCTTCTATCTCTCACAGCTTGGCCCATTGCCCCCTTGTCCATATCAACCTGATTCTTCATTTTCCTCTGAAGACTCTCCATATAACAAGATGCCTTTACATATAAGGGTCTGCTGGCTGAACCATGTCACTTACAAGCCCTTTGGAATCCAATGGTAGATCCACATGGCCCTACCACGGATGTTTTATCAAACACCTCCCCACCACTGCTCTAGACCCACTACTCAGCAGGCTAAAACTTACTGGCATCTCTGTTCTACACCATTTTCATGAAACTCAGTAAATCAAGGCACTGTCTGGTATACTCATAATCAGCAACAGGACATCCAATGTTTCTCCAGTGCCACCTGGTCATAGGAATTTCAAAAATTTCATGGTATTTATCTAGCCATTTTTCAAGCATGAAGTTGGAGGCACTGTGGGTTTCAATTCATGCAGCAAACATTAAATGGTGAGGAAGCTCATTTCAATGAAATCTCTGGAGATGTCTAAAAGGCAAGGCTTCCCAATGAGTGGACAAAAGGTCACATTAGGCCAGGCCCATTGAGGTCTACAATGTGAGGTCCATGTGTGTTTTGACTCTCAACTATGGCTGCCATTTCTTTAAGAATAAAATCATTTGATATCCTTGCTGAGTTTCCCAGGCCTCTGTGGAAATCCACCCGGGGCCTAGGTCTCAGTTTCCAAGAGCAACTTTCATGCGTGGCCTCTTAAAATCCCAACAAAATTCATGGCAATGCTTCTCTGAGTTCAGTTCCCAAACCCAGTCTCTAAGGGGAATCACACCAGAGTTCAAGCCCACGTGGACACAGTCATTTCTTCCAACTGTCACACAAATGACCAAAATTAAAACTGAAACACTCCCACATGGCCCTCATCTTATTCCATATAGTAACTCATCTTAACCTCTGGCTGGAGGTTTCCATGAGGGGCGCAGCCCAAGACAGTGTCCAAAATCAGCTCGTTTGCCCCTCATTTGCCTAAAGTCAGGGTGGCCTGGACACCGTTTCTGTGAACCAGCAATGATCAAATAAGCCTGCCGTTAATTCTTCTGTGTTTCTCCAATTTGAGGCCTACTGATTTCAGGAATACATTCTTTATGTGATTTAAAGTTATTCGAAAACCCAAGCACCTCTGCAGAGATTTGAAGAACTCATTTGACCCAAAGAATCCCTATTCTCACTTATGGAGTTCAGGATTTTAACAGAGGAAGGCAAGAGAATTCATCCACAATGAAAGATTTTTTGCCTTATGGTTTTGGATGCCCGCAGGGGATCATTTTTAGATTCATCAGGTGCTGAGAATCTAAGTCACAGCCACACACATGGCCAAGAGGCTGATTCAGACACATCCTTTCCCAAAGCAATGAAGCCAGAAGCCACAGGTGATGCCCATTCATTTCCATTTGAAAACTGTTTTCTTCAGTTTTCACAAAGGGGTGGCCTGAGGCAAAGACCTTCCTGACATTCAGTGCAACACAACAATAAGTCAGCAAAAGGCCCAAAGCAGGGTTTCTGCACTGAGACTTTCCTGGTCACACTGATATCTGAGTTTTCTGAGATGCTCGCCATTCTCTTCAGCTATCCAGTACATGGCCATGTCACAGAGCTTGGAGGTGGTACATATTTTGGACACAAAACCATGAGCCTATTCTGGAGAGTGTCTAGAATTCAGGAAGAAAACAGCAACGTAGAAAGATAGCAGGTGTTGCACATCGATAAGACAAGCTGCAGTCCATTCATATATTGGGCAGGATGAATTATGGGAAGATTTATACTAGACAGGACACCTCCATTAATGCATTCTTTTTAATGTCTACAACAACGGACACATTGGGATACACCGAAACAGAAACACTCGCCTTATCAAACAACTTACTAGAAACTGTCAACTCCAAACCAAATAAACAGCCTTTCCTACCTATTCTCAGAACATGAGACAAAACAACAAACCCACACCCACTCCCACAAAGGCACCTCCTTCCCCCAAGTAGGTCTGTGACTATCCGGAGTATCCTCTGACTGGGGGCCATACTATGTTCCCCCGAAATGTCCTGTCTTCTCTCAGATCTTGTTTCCTTGTTCAACTCTTTGTAGTTTTCAGGAAAAAGTGGTGAGCCACTACCTGCTTTCTCAGAAAAGGTCCATCTTCAGAGTTCTCTTGGCATTAGGCCATCCTCACATCAGTAGGTACCAAGAAAACTGACTCTGTCCTTGGTAAATCCAAACAAGTGAGCCCACTGGGACTGGGACTGGGACTGCCTCTGGGTGCCTGGCCTCTTGGATACAAATTTCAGAGAGTTCCATCACCAAGGAAATGAGGTATGTCACTTTCTTTGGAACTGAATGAGTCACTTCCTTGGCAACCACATTGTCCTAACTGTTGCTTCCAAGGGTCCCATGAGATGGAGGCTTCCCCTACTTCCTGTGACACTTTCACAAGGGAGAATGGTATATCAACCATAGGCACCCAGGAACAGCTCTCCACACAGGCCTGGTTTGGTCCATCTTCTCTACAATAAGAAGAGAGAGGCTGATTCAGACACATCCCTTCTTTCTGACCAAGATATTTGCCATGGAAGATGACTTTTGCTCTCTCAGGTCCTTCATACCTGCCTACAACTTCTCCAGGTATCATTTCTGCATGGACCTTTGAGGTTCTCATCAGGTGGAATATCCCCAACTTTCCTGTATTGTAAGAACCACTCTGTCCCTGCTCTTCTGTAAGATGATTGAGGGACCAGTGTATAATTGGGGTTAAAAACAGGTTTGATATGGGTTACGAATGATTCTGTGTGATGAATAATGGTATTGGGAACCTGCAATGCTTACAAAATGTAGATGTGAAATATAAGTATGAAAACAGAAATCTAGGTATGATTTGAAGCCCATAAGGGTTCTGCCCTTGATTGGGATACTTAGCTTTGAATTATGTTCTGCAAAGATGTCTCAGATAATTCGATATACAATGGCATAGGACCTTGTAAATTGGATGATTGAATTTAAAAGAGAGCACCCAGTCAAAAAGGGATATTCAGTAGGATTAGGAAGATAGTCGGTAGGTTTAGGAAGAAGAGTGAGTATAGGATTTGGACCAAAAGTTCTTTAGCAATAGACTTTCGGTTATAGAGTGAATGTAAATGTCAGCACATATGAAGAGTCAGTCACTATGTTGAACTGGGGAAAATATGTAGAAAAGCAGAGATCAATAGAAACATTACGAAATCAGGCAAAGTATAAAGTGAGTGATAGAATTAGACATTTTCAACAGGATTGAGTTTGAATATATAAATTAGGAAAAAACAAAAATGTAGTCACCAATAGGATTGACAATTGACAGCATTAGGCAACCTGGACATGGATGTTTTTAGAAATCCATGTTCACTTTCCATTTAGGATTTGGTACAATCATAAGTGTGACCTTTCCATTTTTTGTCCAGAATATTACTGTGATAATGAGGTGACATGAGTAATTCTTTCACCATTTCTGGGAGCAATATATTGAAGATGTAAAATCAGAATCGGGGGTACAAAGAGGTGTACCATGTTTCTATGAACATAGAGAAAAAGCATGAATAGACCATACTGTGAATAAATAATATAACTTTTTTGAACTTTAAATAATGAATTGAACTGATATCTGAAAAATTAAAGGAAATCGTATATTGATATACAATCATTCATTCCAACCAGTTATATATCTAAACGAAATATTAGTGTTTTGGTTTATCATGAAGAGTGTGTGAGTTTTGCTTCAAAATGACTATGGAAATTCAAAATAATGTGTTTGGAAAGAAGTCTCATGAAAAGACGATTCAAGAAACCCTGACAATACATGTGTTCTGAAGCAAGAAGTGATTAAAGTTGAAACAAATGCCTATTAATTGGTGAACTTGTGGATGAAATGTATATCCTATGATTTGCAAAAACTGAAGAAACAATAATGTACCAGTGTCGAATACAAATGAATGACAAATTACATATCATGTCCCATAGGAGTCTACTTGCATTGATGTTATACTGGGTTGGTTACTGTAGAATAATTAGGATATGTATGCACCATTCACTGAAGTTAGTTTTCAGTACTAGGAAACAAATATATATTTCAGGTGGATGAATATTTCTGATTATTATCTTGTGAAAAGTTGATTATAAATCCACATACATGAACATGAATGAATTTAGAGAGTGTTATTAGACATATATATTTCATATTTTGAAAAATTTGGGGAGTATATCTATATCTATATCTATATCTATATCTATATCTATATCTATATCCACACACACACACACACACACACACACACACAACACTCACAGACATTAAAAATACCAATATAAATGCCAATCGAAATTGATCAGTAAATATATATGATCCACAGATGCAAAAATATTTATTTTGCTGAACATGAGTTTATGTATAATGTTGTTTTACTAGGACGCTCTCCTATAGGTTGAATTTTCATTTCCAACAGCATTTAGGAGGAGTGAACTCTTCTCACAATTTGTATCTGCCAAGACAGCCATCTCACAAAAATGTACGTGTGATACCTGCTAGGATTCTATATATGCATATATATATATACATGTGTGAATAGGCTAAAGAAAAGGGAAACAAGAATTCACATATTTGTTAAGTTTAAAAACACATGGAGAATATGTCCATTAAAATTTGAATTCATTTATAACTCCTACCTTATATAATGCAAATGTCAAGTCCAACTATAAAACATGTCTCCTCTGAAGTGCTTGTATTTCTATTGTGTTGGGTTAATTTTCCCCATTATATTAGGATGAATAGTCTGAGTCTACTAGGTATGGCTTAGTGTCAGGAATTCAGCATTTCGAATGGAAAATTGGAAAATGAATCCAATGTGTATGTAAATATATGCTGCACAAATATCCTCCCGCTCTCATCCAGAACAATGCCTTGACATTACCTTCACCCCAAGTAAGACACAATTAGAGGAGAAGAGTTACAAAATCAGTGAATACATATCTGGAATGGAAAATGATCAGGAATTCACAACCTTGGAGGTGGTAGAGGAGTTTGCAAAACTAAGGGACAGGGTAAACACTCCACAAACATGGAGCTCTGCTGGCCTAAAAACTTTTTGAGAAACTGCCTCTGAGCTTCTGTACTTGAAATATATGTTGTTTTCAGGAGATTTGTCTTCCTTTGTAGTGAGACCATCAAAGCTGGGTCTGCATCTATGTGACCTGGAGGACATGGTTTCTTATTTTCCAATGAACAAGATTAAGCAGTGCTGAATCCTCTCTTTGTAGGTAAACTGAGGCCACTGGGTACTAAGTGTCTCCCCGTGTGCACACTGAAGCCATTTGGTCCTCCTCCACTTTTTGTGGTGTTTTTGCTGCTGCACTGTGAGTTTGGTATTTGTTTCACGAAATACTAGGAGCTAATCTGGGACAGAGTGCTGGAGGGAGTTCTGTCACGTGTGGTGGGTCAGGGTCTGCTAGAGAATGCACCAAATAAGCTTCGATCTCTCACAGCTTGCCCCATTTCCCCCTTGTCCATATCAACCTGATTCGTAATTTTCCTCTGAAAACTCTGCATATAACAAGATGCTTTTACATATAAGGGTCTGCTGGCTGTACCACGTCAGTTACAAGCCATTTGGAATCCAATGGTAGATCCACATGGCCCTACCACGGATGTTTTATCAAACACCTCCCCACCACTGCTCTAGACCCACTACTCAGCAGGCTCCAACTTACTGCCATCCTATTCTACACCATTTTCATGAAACTCCGTAAATCAAGGCACTGTCTGGTATACTCATGATCAGCAACAGGACATCCAATGTTTCTCCAGTGCCACCTGGTCATAGAAATTTCAAAAATTTCACGGTATTTATCTAGCCATTTTTCAAGCATGAAGTTGGAGGCACTGTGGGTTTCAATTCATTCAGCAAACATTAAATGGTGAGGAAGCTCATTTCAATGAAATCTCTGGAGAACCCTCACAGGCAAGGCTTCCCAAAGAGTGAACAAAAGGTCACATTAGGCCAGGCCCATTGAGGTCTACAATGTGAGGTCCATGTTTGTTTTGACTCTAAACTATGGCTGCCATTTCTTTAAGAATAAAATCATGTGATATCCTTGCTGAGATTCCCAGGCCTCTGTGGAAATCCACCGGGGCCTAGGTCTCAGTTTCCAAGAGCGACTTTCATGCGTGGCCTCTTAAAATCCCAACAAAATTCATGCCAATGCTTCTCTGAGTTCAGTTTCAAATCCCAGTCTCTAAGGGGAATCACACCAGAGTTCAAGCCTACCTGGACCCAGTCATTTTTTCCAATGCCACACAAATGATCAAAATTAAAATCAAAACACTCCCACATGGCCCTCATCTTTTTCCATATAGTCAATCATCTTAACCTCTGGGTGGAGGTTTCCATGAGGGGCGCAGCCAAAGACAGTGTCCAAAATCAGCTCGTTTGCCCCTCATTTTCCTAAAGTCAGGGTAGCCTGGACACCGTTTCTGTGAACCAGGATTGAACAAATAAGCCTGCCGTTAATACTTCTGTGTTTCTCCAATTTGATGCCTACTGATTTTAGGTATCGATTCTTTAGGTGATTTCGAGTCATGCGAAAACACAAGCACCTCTGCAGGGCTTTGAAGAACTCTTTTGACCCAAAGAATCCCTATTCTCATTTGATGGAGTGCAGGAACCTAACAGAGGAAGGAAAGAGACTTCATCCACAATGAATGATATTTTTGCCATTTTTGTTTTGGAAGCTCACATGGGATCATTCTTAAGATCCATCAGGTTCTGTGAATCTAAGTCACAGCCACACACAGGTCCAAGAGGCTGATAAAGACACATCGCTTTCCAAAGCAATTAAGCAAAGAGCCACAGGTGAAGCCCATTCATTTCCATTTGAAAACTGTTTTCTTCAGGATTCACAAAGGAGTGGCCTGAGGCAAAGACCTTCCTGACATTGAGTGCAACACAACAATAAGTAAGCAAAAGGCCCAAAGCAGGGTTTCTGCACTGAGACTTTCCTGGTCACGCTGATATCTGAGTTGTCTGAGATTCTCGCCATTCTCTTCAGCTATCCAGTACATGGCCATGTCACAGAGCTTGGATTTGGTACATATTTTGGACACAAATCCATGAGCCTATTCTGGAAAGTGTCCAGAATTCAGAAAGAAAACAACAACTTAGAAAGATAGCAGGTGTTGCACATCGATAAGACAAGCTGCAGTCCTTTCATATATTGGGCAGGATGAATTATGGGAAGATTTATACTAGACAGGACACACCCATTAATGCATTCTCTTTTCTAATGTCTACAGCAACGAACACAGGGGGATACACAGAAACAGAAAAACTCGCCGTGTCAAATGACTTACTAGAAACTGTCCATTCCAAACCAAACAAACCGCCTTTCCTATCTATTCTCAGAACATGAGACAAAACAACAAACCCACACCCACTCCCCCAAAGGCACCTCCTTCCCCCAAGTAGGTCTGTGACTATCCGGAGTGTCTTCTGACTGGTGGGCCATACTATGTTCCCCCAAAATGGACTGTCTTCTCTCAGATCTTGTTTCATTGACCAACTCTGTGAAGATGTCAGGAAAAAGTGGTTAGACACTACCTGTTTTCTCAGGAAAAATCCATCTTCACAGCTCTCCTGGCATTTGGCCATCCTCACATCATTAGGTACCAAGAAAACTGACTGTCCTTGGTAAATCCAAACAAGTGAGCCCACTGGGACTGGGACTTGGACTGCCTCTGGGTGCCTGGCTTCTTGGATACCAAGTTCAGAGAGTTCCATCACCAAGGAAATGAGGTATGTCACATTCTTTGGAACTGAATGAGGTCCCTGCCTTGGCACCCACTTTGTCCAAACAGTTGCTTCCAAGGGTAACATAAGATGGAGGTTGCCCCTACTTCCTGTGACACTTTCATAAGGTAGAATGTATATCAACAATTGGCACCCGGGAACAGCTCTCCACTCATGCCTGGTTTGGTCCATCATCTCTAAAATAAGAAGAGAGAGGCAGATTCAGACACATCCCTTCATCCTGACCAGGTTCTTTTCCATGGAAGAGGACTTTTGCTCTCTCTGGTGCTTCATACCTGCCTACAACTTCTCCAGGTATCATTTGTGCATGGACATTTGAGGTTCTCATCAGGTGGAAGGCCCCCAACTTTCCTGTATTGTAAGAACCACTCTGTCCCTGCTCTTCTGTAAATTGATTGAGGGAACAGTGTATACTTGGGGTTAAAAACAGGTTTCATTTGGGTTAGGAATGATTCTGTGCGATGAATAATGGTATTGGAAACATGCAATATTTACAAGAATATAGAGTTGAAATATAAGTATGAAAACAGAAATCAAGGTATGATTTGAAGCCCAGAATAGTGTTGCCCTTGATTGGGATACTTAGCTTTGAATTATGTTCTGCAAAGTTGTCTCAGATAATTCGATACACAATGGCATAGGACCTTGTAAATTGGATGATTGAATTTAGAAGAGAACATCCAGTCAAAAAGGGATATTCAGTAGGATTAGGAAGATAGTCGGTAGGTTTAGGAAGAAGAGTGAGTATAGGATTTGGACCAAAAGTTCTTTAGCAATAGACTTTCGGTTATAGAGTGAATGTAAATGTCAACACATATGAAGAGTCAGTCAGTATGTTGAACTGGGGAAAATATGTAGAAAAGCCGATATCAATAGAAATATTACGAAATGAGGCAAAGTATAAAGTGAGTGATAGAATTAGACATTTTCAACAGGGTTGAGTTTGAATATATAAATTAGGAAAAAACAAATATGTAGTCACCAATAGAATTGACAATTGACAGCATTAGGCAACCTGGACATAGATGTTTTTAGAAATCCATGTTCACTTTCTATTTAGGCTTTGGTACAATCATAAGTGTGACCTTTCCATTTTTTGTCCAGAATATTACTGTGATAATGAGGTGACATGAGTATTTCTTTCACCATTTCTGGGAGCAACATATTGAAGATGTAAAATTAGAATTGGTTGTACAAAGAGGTGTACCCTGTTTGTATGAACATAGAGAAAAAGCATGAATTGACCATACTGTGAATAAATAATATAACTTTTTTGAACTTTAAATAATGCATTGAACTGATATCTGAAAAATTAAAGGAAATCGTATATTGATATACAATCATTAATTCCAACCAGTTATTTATCTAATGGAAATATTAGTGATTTCTTTTATCATGAAGAGTTTGTGAGTTTTGCTTCAAAATGATTATGGAAATTCAAAATAATGTGTTTGGTAAGAAGTCTCATGAAAAGACCAGTCAAGAAACCCTGACAATACATGTGTTCTGAAGCAAGAAGTGATTAAAGTTGAAACAAATGCCTATTAATTTGTGAACTTGTGGGTGAATTGTATATCCTATGATGTGCAAAAACTGAAGAAACAATAATGTACCAGTGTCGAATACAAATGAATGACAAATTACATATCATGTCCCATAGGAGTCTACTTGCATTGATGTTAGACTGGGTCAGTTACTGTAGAATAATTAGGATATGTATGCACCATTCACTGAAGTTTGTTTTCAGTACTAGGAAACAAATATGTATTTCAGGTGCATGAATATTACTGATTATAATCTTGTGAAAAGTTGATTATAAATCCACATACATGAACATGAATGAATTTAGAGAGTGTATATTAGACACATACATTTCATATTTTGAAAAATTTGGAGAGTATATCTATATCTATATCTATATCTACACACACACACACACACACACACACACACACAACACTCACAGGCATTAAAAAGTACCAATATAAATGCCAATCGAAATTCATCAGTAAATATATGTCATCCAGAAATGCAAAAATATTTATTTTACTGAATATGACTTTATGTATAACGTTGTTCGACTAGGACGGTCTCCTATAGGTTGAATTTTTATTTCCAACAGCATTTAGGAGGAGTGAACTCTTCTCACAATTTGTATCTGCTAAGACAGCCACCTCACAAAATGTACGTGTGATACCTGCTAGGATTCTATGTATGCATATATATATATACATGTGTGAATAGGCTAAAGAAAAGGGAAACAAGAATTCACATATTTGTTAAGTTTAAAAACACATGGAGAATATGTCCATTAAAATTTGAATACATTTATAACTCCTACCTTATATAATGCAAATGTCAAGTCCAACTATACAACATGTCTCCTCTGAAGTGCTTGTATTTCTATTGTGTTGGGTTAATTTTCCCCATTATATTAGGATGAATAGTCTGAGTCTACTAGGTATGGCTTAGTGTCAGGAATTCAGCATTTCGAATGGAAAATTGGAAAATGAATCCAATGTGTATGTAAATATATGCTGCACAAATATCCTCCCACTCTCATCCAGAACAATGCCTTGACATTACCTTCACCCCAAGTAAGACACAATTAGAGGAAAAGAGTTACAAAATCAGTGAATACATATCTGGAATGTAAAATGCTCAGGAGTTCACAACCTTGGAGGTGGTAGAGGAGTTTGCAAAACTAAGG